>NC_092520.1:45980500-46281500 GCF_037038585.1 Patagioenas fasciata | reverse complement strand
GACAAGGTACTTACAGTCAGATACAACAGAAACAGCTTTATGTCTGGTGCTGGTAACTAAGACACACAAAGTCTTTCCAGGGGAGATTAATCACCAAGATTTCCTAAGTGATTCAGATGCAACACAAAGCAATACCCTACATATCTCCGTTAAGATCAACAGACACATACTATAGCGTTTAGGTAAACTGCTTCACCGGTCTATGGACTCTGGCACAAAATTGTGCCTAACTGTCACTGATTCAGATCAGCTACTAGTATGTGAAAACACACACAAAAAGACTTTAACTGTCCTGTTCATCCCCATTCTGGACAGTTAACTTGGGTGTCAAAGCAAATGATTATGAGTAAGGTCCGAAGTGCTGTGACTAAAGAAATAGGAGATAATGAGAAACCATCTCTAAACAAAAGTCATCAATGCTGTTCTTGCAAAACGCAGAGGGTATTTACGACTTGTTAAAATTATAAAGGAATATTGTCATCTAATTACTTTCAATGTTAAGTACTACCCAAGGGTTTCTTTCTAATTAGTAGAGAGAAATTACTATGTCCAGACTCAGTTCAGACAACTGCTTAAGAATGGATGGAGTAAGACAGGTGGGACAAATTGCCCCTTTGGCTTTTTCAGAGTCAACAGACAAACAGCTTTTGTTTGGTTGTTGTTCTGTTTTTTTCCTAGGTATCTAACTTTAATTACTAATGTTAGATTAAATTAATCACATAACTATTAGTACCAACAACTACAAGAGCGCTCTATTTACTAACGCTGACCATACTTAGCCAGAAATAATCTATCCTCCTGCAGCTGCAGATAAACTAAGCGAGAAATTAACTGACCTTCTCTCCTATGCAGCAGAGGATACAACTCATCGACTCTTATAGTGGAATTTATCTGACTACATGAGGACATCTTCAAAGTTAGCCACCTTTACCTCTATGTGTAACCATTTTTGAAATGCGCACTTCCAGGTACGAGTCATCTCATCCTGATTTAATAGAGCAGAGGTAGCAAGATCAATGCTGGTACTACATGATGAAGACAAATTAATACAAAAGAAGCTGGATTTCTTTCCAAAGGTGGGAAAACTTATTTGTTCCAAGTCAGAATGCATTTGCAATGCCCCTCTGCAGCATACAGGGTTGAGTATGTTCAGCCATCAGCTGTACTTCCATGCTTCTGCTTTCAATTAAAAATTATCTCAAAACAGTATTACCATACCGATTTATCTGGTGTTACAAGGTAGATATAATCTCAGCTCAGCTAGATGGGTAGAATCCCTTTTCAGGTACTTTACATTGTAGAAGTGGTAAAGATGGTCAAAATCCATCTCTCCTGTTTTGGTTTACATGATTTTTTAACTGTGGTAAACAACAAAATAAATAAAACAAATAAAACAACGAAATAAATAATATCTAAACTAACAGTTCAACATCACTTCAAAATCAATTCTTATCCCGTATCAGTTTTCCACAATATCTCGTAGCCAAATATTTCAATCATAAAGTATTCAACAAAGTATTCCTAATTTATTAGACTGAGAGGTCAGCTGCCAAGGAGAAAAAACTGTATGGCACATCTACAGGACTGTGGACTATATCCCAGGAGTAACCAACCAAAAGATACTTAGGGGCCATGGCACAAAACAGTCTGAACAACAGCTTCCCAAAAGATGGCAGTGCTATCAAAAAAAAGATCCAAAGTGCTCCCTGAAAGTGAAAATACAGACCTAAATAATGTTTTAGTAAAGAAGCAGTGCTACCTCCATAAACCACATGGGGGAGGCTTGTCTGCATTCTGAAATGTTATTCCCGCCTCTCTTCTGCAGACATCAAAAACAGGCAGTGAAAGAAAGTCAGAATGTAAGACAAAAGCTATAACAATAACATGCGGACCAGGAAACAATAAGCAAGACATGTAGACTATCATGAGCAAAAATGAAATTACATCTTCCAGAACAGCCCAGTTTTGAAAAGATCCTCTTGTCCATAGAAAAAGTATCTTCAGAGGAAAAGCTTTTAAGTCCATTAACAAAACCTAGGTTTCTTTGCAATATCTATCCAGGAAAGTAGTTGCATACTTTGGAAACAAAACCAGTGATTAGTACTCTGCTGGATAACACTAACTGTGCCTCTATTTTTAAAGTAACTGTCAGGGCTGATGCTACTACTATTGCTTTTAGCCATATGCTGCATTGCAGACGTTGAGCCTACATTGCAAGCATGAATTATTTTTACTTTAAGTAAGCCTACTGAAATCCTCACGTAAAATCTGACAGTGTTTCTAGCTGTTTAACAACTCATGATGAATTGATAATCCCAGCTCAGTAGCTAGCATGGATTAATAACATGCTTCTACTCTAAAACAGGATGGGTATCTTCTCAACTGAGGTAAGATCCAACACTACCTCTCTACCAACCTTTACAAGCTTCAGCATTCAGCATCTTCTTGTAATTGTAATTACGACGACAACCAGAAGTCAGTTCTAAGAAAATATTTAATTATGAGCTGTACAACAATCAATCCTCAAATATGAAATAAAATTCCTAAATAGCATGCATATTATAATTTAATAAAAAGTAGAAGTAATATCTAAGACCCATATTAAAACAACAAGGGATATCTGTGAAATTAATAAAAAGTGAAGCGTCTGATCTTCTCTGCATTTTTTGCCATAAGGGTTTTCAATCAAACACTTCTGTCTTGAAGTGTACTTGCAGAGTAAAAATGTTCCAGTGGTAGAGAGAGATATTCTATTTGAAATGCAAGCACATGCTTCTAAGTAGAATATCAAAAACGAGTTTTTCCCAATTGAAACCTACAAATCATCCTCAGCAGCTGTGTTAGAAAATCCAGTGATACCAGTATTTACAAAATCTCTAAGAACTGCTTGGAATCATGCAGCTGTTGCAACAGGTTATGTAAAAAAAATGAAAGCTAATAAGAAATAACTCCAGTGCAAGTATATGTGTGCTCCAAGCACTAAGCCTGTACTGCAGCAGAAGACAGCTGTGCACCCCATCCTCTGAGATGTCCTGTTCCCCAAAAGGCGCTCAAGTGCTGATAGGAATTATAGCTGCTCACCCCCTTTCTTATTTTTACTAATATCAGCAACATGCAGAAAAAGGAACCAAATCAGTCTTGATACTTCTTTCATTCCTTCTAGAATGTTAGATCTTTTATTATTTATGATGGAAACAACAATTCAATCACCTGCAAGCTTTAGCATGTTATCATTTGCTACCCCAGAAGAATTTACATAAAACTTCAATCTCTATTACATACAAAAATAAGGATGAGAAAACTGTATTAAATCTTATCTATTCAGTCCTGAGTGCCACAACATATGGATGTATCAGTGGACAGCAAATAAACTTAAACCTATTTCAGAGTAATAAAAAAAAAATCTCACCTTGCACCAGTGCAGATCCAGCTCAAGCATAAAGAACAAAAGCTTTCATCCATGTACAGTATTTTCTGTTCACTTTTGCTGTTAACAGAGTACAGCATAGAAGTTCCCTATGATAGCAATTCTATTCTTCACAGTTTATGAAACGTTCTTTTATAACTTAATGAATTCAAACTAAAGAACTGCACTACAAACCTTTGGGAAGTGGAAGAGAATTAGAAGAATGGGACAGAGCCTCACCTCCTTCTGTTTAAGTAACAAGTTGCATATCCAGGTAAAACCTTCTGTCTGAGGCATAACCAGCCTTAAGATATTTTTTTTCCAGGTAAAAAAATACAGTACGGTCAAATTAAATCTTTTTTTTTTTTTCCTACTTCCAGTCATGTTGTATGTTTGGACATCCAACTTAATTGACATGTGACACAGGGATCCAGCACAAAAAAGGCTAAAATATTACTGATGAGATTCTTGGGGTTTGTGAAATCATAAGCAATTGGAGAGAAACTACGATCGGTCTGTTTCACAACACACATTATCATCCACAGATGACATAATAACATTCATCCTGAAGCACATTTCTCATTTTAAGAAACAAAGGAGAGTTTAATCTTAAAACTATAAATTACTGCAGCCAAGTGCAATGCCTACATACAGACTTCTGTTGCTTAGTCTTTTTAAACATCTGAAGCAGCATTTCTGAATAAGGACTCATCTAAGCCAAACTCTGAATCTAGCCAATATTTCATATTCTCCATGAAAGAGGAGTTTTCTGTCTGGAAGGCTGAAGGAGATGAAACATGCTTTGAAGCCCTGCATAAAAGCTGAGCTCCTACAGACTGGCTCCTTGCTAAGCCTCTTAACTTCTCAGTTTATCCACCCGCCTGCTCCAGAGCATTTTACAGGAGTGAAGCTATACAGAGCATCTTCAGCCAGCGTGTCAGTCAACAACATCCCATCAATTTCAGAAGGGTTACACCCATCTGCACCAGCGAGCGAGTTTACACATCACATGTCTGCTCACTGGGCTGCATGCTGACAAGTCCCAACATCTCCAAGTACTACCAAGAAAATACAGAAACAGCTCCATCACACCATTAAGACTGTTATGTGGCCTCATTGATTTGAATGAATCTAATGAAGTATTGAATGAATGAATCTAATGAAGTATTGAATGAATAGCCGGCAAGATTAAAAAACAAATGGAGAATGAACTGACCCTACAATAGATACAGAACTGCTGTAAACAAAATGAAGCAGAAAGGTTTCAAACAAAAGATGACTAAACCAGAGCAAAAACAAAGAAGTGACCCAGGTCAGGACGCAAAGGGGAAAAAAAACCAAACAAATCAACCAACCCACACAAACAAATATCACCTCAACACTAGAACTACTCATGGAAAACAGGAACGGTTCCAAAACCTCATAGGAGGTTACATTTAACTTTCATCCTCCTTAAAGCTAGCATGCTTAATCCACAGAAATAGGGTTTGTAATAAGCCTAGCTCATTATGAACTAGATATAAGCTTTACCTACTTTGTGGTAGACCAGAGGAATGTTGAGAAGCTTTTCCAAGTTCTCACAGTGGTTCACAGAAGAACCACCTTCTGGCAACCATCAGTAGCTCATACCCTTAAAGACTTATGCCAAGATGAAATACTTAAAGCAGACATTTTTACCAGAAAAGAAACAAGTTTGTGCGCACAACGAAGTGAAAAGTAAACTAGCATCCCTCGAGTGACTCTCTGGTCTAGAAGACCGAGTAGTCATTGTATTATTTCACCACCTAGGATTGCTTTGCCAGAAGCCTCTCAACAACACTGTGAGCCCTGTTAAGAGCTATCCTAATGCTGGCATATTTCAGGCATCAAAGGAATACTTTTATGAAAATCAGGATAAAATGTAATAAGGAAAACTTACATGAGCAGGAATAAATGACCACTGATGTAGAAATCTTAAGAAGAGAATGAGAATTAGTTAAAAGTCAGAAAAACAGCCTGGCAAAATTTTACTCCTTTTGGCTCATAGCCCTTCTCTCTGTGTGCACTTATTCAGATATGCTGACTTTGCAGACCAAAATCAATTTTTACTGCTTTTTATTTGTATGAGCACTATAGTGCCTAAAGAGTTACGAGACTCTAAACTGGATTTATTTTTGGCTGATGTACCATGGTAAAAATTATGAAGTGAATTCTATCTATAAGCAATTTCAGAAATCTCAGCTTGGCGCATTATAAGAGTTTTTTAATGTTTAGTCAAAAAACATTTAACTACATCAGTGTTACCATCGACTCAGTGCAAACACAAAAGGCATGACCAGATTTCAATAACCCCTCTAAAATGCCCTTTCAAAGTGTATGGCTAAAGGGTGAAAATGCTGTTCAACTTACAAGTACAAAGTTTGAAGCTTTAGTACCAGAGGAGAATGCCATTCTTACTGAGTCACTTTCAAAATCAGAATAAAATCATGTGTATGTCTTCATACATATATACTTATTGATAGAGTAGACTGCAAAAGAAATCCTAAGAAAGTCAGATTACAGAAAGTTTCTTGTATTTTAAAACAGAATAATTAGATTCTTACAAAAATCACATATCTGGTTTCAAAACTGAGAAATAAATAAATACTGTGAACCTAATTTCAACAAAGTCAGGATAAGACATGACATTTGCTTATTACATATTATTTGTAAAGATATAGGTGATTAAAAGGAAATCTTTAGAAATATGAGAGTTAATCAAGTCTAACTGGATAATTATTTAAAACAATTTTAGCACAGAATTGCTGCAGTAGAAACATCATTGCCACAAATCCATTCCCTCCTTGAACATACTGCTCCTATAACAGGCTTTGTATGTGGCATATAATTTCTCAGAAACTTTCTATAGAGCCCAAGAAATCCATTAACCTCACATAGAACATATGGATCAAAGCAACTCATTGTCACCTTAACTCTGTGACATATGTCACTTGCTGTGACTTCTGCACAGAGAGAGATTGAATTGATAACCAGAGAGTGACTTTAATTTGAACGACTAAATTTGCCTTTCTAATGTCTTTATTGCCTATTACATTTAAATAATACCTTGAAAGGTAAAAACAGGTCACACACTCCTCTGGTTTCTTTCTACACACACATTATGGACTTGATTGAGTTGCCCACACCTAGATGCACTAGCCCATCTGAGAGGCCCGTGGGAGGCCAAGGTATCATCAGAGGAACAGCAGATAAGGCACAGGATCTGTGTCCATCCTGAGTGGAAGTTGGAGGTCAGCTAGGGTAACTGAGGCCACCCCAAAAGGCACTAGATGCTTGTGTGGGGTAATCTAAATGGAGCTTCTACACTGGGATTCAGCCCCAGACTGGGGATGCCCTACACCAGACCTACACCTACACCTACTTCAGGTGACCAGATTGGAGTTCAGTGCCAAGCTCCCATTACCATCAGTGGTCTTGGAGAGCTACTGACTTCATCCTAAGGCCAACACATACACCTCATCACCTGAGGAGCTCCCCACATTCCTCTGACTGTGTGGTCAAAACTCCCATTGAGCGCCAAGCATGGACACTCAGCTCACACTACAGACACCTGAACTCGGGTGTTGGAACCGTGAGCCAAATTCTACCCCAAAGCTAAGTAGAAAGATCCCAAACACAGGAACCATAGTTTGGCCCACCTAACTTTAAGTAAATGAGTTCAATTGAATATTGCTAGGACAATAACCACTGTAGGATCTTTTATAAGTGCAAAGAGACAGATGCCTTCAGAGACTGATTCAGTTAAATGCCTGATTTTGGATAGGACTAATCCACAGCTACCTATATCCTCCAAAGCATACAGGAACATGCTCAGTCTGTCTTAATGACGGCTGTAGATGGCTTATACAAGCATATGCTCATAATGTCATCATCTTTATTTCCTTCTCTTGTCATCTTCCTATATTGTTCATTTGCTGCTTCTCTCCTAACAAGTTATGAACCTTAAGATAATATCCTACCTTAACCACTTTCTTCAACAACACTTAGTACAATCTTAATGGGACCCTAGATGGTAAAAAAGTAAAAATAATGCCGGCTGATATTTACTTAGAACAAAAATTCAGCACACCCAGATATAATTCTACAAGTTCATGGGCACCAAACTGCAATCAAACCGATCCCAGTACTTGAGACTACTAAGAGCCCAACAAAGCAGTGCTAGCAGTCAAGTTACAGCTCTTCTTGGTCTGTCCTATAATTAGCAAAGTCCTGATACTACATTAGATAGGGACAAATAAGTCTTTAAAAATGTATAGCACCATGATAATTTTGGCTTTAAAAAAACAAAAACAAAACCACTGTCTTTCAAATCTCAATAGAGATACCAATAGTAAAGCTAGCATCAAAGCTTTCTTGCCAAGAGGTCTGCTATTTTAAGAAATGCATGAAAACTGCCAGGTTTAAAAACAAAAGTTATGCAGCGGAAGAAAGGGATGAAAAAAAAAAAAAAAAAGAACACTTTAAGAAATGCATGATCAGAAAAAAAACCTAAAGAAGCAATTGTTAGCATTTATGTAGTGGAAGAAGACGCATACATAGGCAGGCATGCATGCCTGCCATTTGTAAAGCTTGCTAAATTCTGGAAAACAACAAATATGAGCTGCCACACCAAAAATCCTAACTTACTAGTAAAGAAATTCAAATAATAAGATTACCTTGTTCCAATCTAAAGCACAGGGAACGTTTTGCAGCCTCTATCTCAGGACTTGGATTATCCAGCACACGCCTGCACCACTGCAGAGGACTCAGTGATTTCTCTTGAGGAGTGAGAGTCTTGGTAGGCAAGATGTACAACCTTAACCAAAAACCACACAAATATCAGCAAGATATGCAATACTTGAAAGTTTATTTCTATACTCTCAATTTCCTGCCCACTAAAAATTTAGAACAGTGCAAAGCCTTGAATATTATATTCTAATAACAAAAGGTATTCCAAAGTAGAAGAGTTTACATTAGTTTTCTTCTTCCCTCCTCAGAAAAGTAGGTGCCAAAATATGAACTCTATAGGTCTGGCACACAAAAACAAAGTTGAAGTAGATTTCTCATAAAAGGTTTCCATTTCATCATTACTACTGTCTGAATTTCAGCACTCCCCAAAGTTCAAGTGCATTAAGTGCTGTACACACAGCAAAGATGCTGTCGGTTTTCCCCTTTATATTTACCTGTACCAGAGATTAGATAATTTCAGTATTTGTTTTTACATGTAAATCACAATTTCAATGTTATCTATTTCACTCCTTTGCCTATAATAATTTAATCAGCTCGTGAGATTGCTGATCATAATTCATTTTCTATACACAGTGTCTTCTCCCAGATGAACCAAATGTCGTACAAGTCAGATTTGTAAAGATTAGACAACATTTCCTGGGAAACAATGAAGATCCAATTTAGATATTCAATTCCAGCAGAGGAAAAAAAAAAAAAAGGCAAGAAAAGCTAGTGTATATGCATTATTCTCAGACAACAGTAAGCAACTAATCAGATGGTCAAGCACATAAGGAAGCCAGGTATAAAAGCTGATTTCATGGGAAAATTCTTAAATCTGGGATCTGTGTTACTGCTGTTGCCCTTGCAGATTAGTGGACAAAAGCAGACACCGGTTCACCTGGGAGGGCGCAGATCTCCCAGGAAGGGAACTATTTTTGGCCACCGGAGATGGCTCGCAGCTCCCTGGCCTGACCACTTCTGATGGATGAGGCTGCAGGCAGCCACAGGGAGATTCTCAGGCACCAGCAAAACGCTCCATGGGCTGCAAAGGAATCTGGAGTCCACACAGGGGGTGCAAAAGGCAAAAACAGTAAAAAAAAAAAAAAAAAAAAAAAGTAAAAAAAAAAAAAAAAGATTGAGCTCCTCAGGGGACCAGGTAATAGCTTCTCACCCTCAAGGTGTTGACTCACCAGCTACTCAAGTCCCCTGAGAGGAGTGGTATCCCAATGTCTGCTCCATGCTTCTTATTACCCCCATGAAGTCAATCAGCACTTTCTAGCCAGCTCACAAGGAGTAAATATCTTCGTGGCGACTGCCGTCTCTCATGGCAATCCCAGCAGACATCAACTATTGATTTTCTCTGAGGAGGGGACTCATTTCCCCTGACTTCCTGCAGTGCCTGGCTACACATTAAAAAAACAATACTGAGAAAAAACACAAGGAAAAAAAAAAGGAAAATCTTTCAGCTTTCCTGCTAACCTGCAGAAGTGCTTTAGAAGCTGAACATGTGACTGATCATTCTCAGTGATCAGACATTTGTGTAAAAAGCTGAACAGCCAAAAGAGATCTGATTTGTCTGCAAAGATGCTAATTCTACCTTTTTTTTTTTTTTTTTTTTTGGTAACTGCAGATAAAGAACAAAAAAAAGCAAAGGTATTGAAGGCCTAAAATTACTAATCAACAACTAAGATACGGACTGGTCTTCGACTTTCCAGATAACAGTCTACTTTGAAGACTGACATTACAAAAAAGCCCCAAGCAGCTGGCATCACACAGCTGACCTTTCATGGACAAGGATGGAGATTCAGCCTTGAACCAAATACATTCAACAGCTAAAACAACTCACTCTTAGTGGAATAAATTTGTTAACAAATACCTGTCAGGAAATTCTTCTGTGGACACATATCTGTGTAACATGAAAGCAAGTTTTGGTCCCCAAGAAGCATTTAGGATTGCTTCCAGGGCGCAAAGCAAATAGGAAACTATACTGAGGCACTCAAAAACATGCTTTGTATTGCCCCGAAATATAAACAAGGAAAACATTTTGTTTAACAGGATGGGATCAAACAAATTTGATATTCCTTAATGTGATGGATAGTTAGGGGTTAAGATCGAGGTAAAATTTGATTCAAGTCAGTATTGACTACTCCAGAACAGCCTCACGCAGGCTAGTGCTGCATATAATGAAACAACACTGGCAAAGATTTCCATACAATTTCTTGATGATTCTCAAAAGAAAATTTTCAAAACTGCAGCATGGTATTATTTATAGCATGAAGCACACACAGCCAACATTCACTAAATATTAATTATATTTATGTCATTTTGTTTGCTACCAAAATCAGGATGTTTAAATGCACCTCAGTTGCATTATACTGTATTTTATCCTGAGCTGATGTAAACTTCAGCTCAGTCTAAAAACTAACCACATAAAAACCCTACACTGAAGCCTTGACAGATATTTAAATCACTTATTTAAATATACATACTACATATTCTACTACTGACACTTTAAAACAACTAAACATCAATTATGTTTAACATAGTTACACAGTCAGTGATTCACACAGTATTTGGAGAGTCTCTACGATGTTCTTCCACGTTGATGAGACAAGTTTTGAGGCACCAGGCTCATTTATTTATATCCTCAGTCTATAATTTCCCCTTCTATCTCTTCCTAAGTGAGCATAAACATCCCTCTAGGTCGTTTTTATTTTCTGCTTTATTCGCCTGCTATTCATTTCTGCTTTATTCAATTTCCCAGCACCCAGCCGTGCCTTTCGAGCTACATGAGCGCTTAAGATACACAACCAACCATTTAGATCAATGTCTAAAAGACAAAAGCCCTCCCAAATCCCTGAAGATGGGAGACAATTGGGCAGAGATTTTAGGATGGGGAGGCAGCGCTACTTAGAGAAAGGGTTTCCCGGAACAATTCCGCTATTTTTAATTCCTTATGTAAACAGGAGGCTGAAACTAGGCTGAGACCTGAAATTGAAGATAGACGATCTTCCTCAAAGAGGAAAACGAGCACAAATCCCCCGCCGAGGGGGGTAAAGCCCCCACCAAAGCCCCAACCCGGACACAGCCCCCTTTGGTCGGTGGGGTTAACCGTACTGATGACAGGTTTTAGGAAAAAAAAAGAAAAAAAAAAAGGCAGATTTAAGTTTAAGCAGAACGAGATCAAGTGGATTTGGGGGCTAATGCTAATCAGAGCCTGCAGAGCATCAGCGGGGTGAGCGCTGCGGGAGGCAGCGGCCACCGCCAGCCTGGCCAGGAACTCGGGGGGAGAAGGACACCTGGGGCCGGGGGGCGCAGCGGGTGCAGGGGCAGGGCCGAGCCGCATGTACCATGTATCCTCGTCCTGTCCGCAGCAGCCGTCCTCCAGCTCCAGCACCGCCACCTCGTCCAGCACCGTGGCCGCCGCCCCCGGACCGCCGCCTCCGCCGGCTTCTTGTCCCCCGCCACCGGTCGCCGGCGGGCCGGGCGAGGGCTTGAAATAGGCGAGGGGCTCCGGCGGGCCCAGCGCGGCGGCACACAGCAGGGTGGGCACCGGGCTGGGCATGCACGGCGCGGCCCCGCCGCCCGCCACGGAGGGTGGGCTGGCGGGGCGCAACCCGCCGGTGGCCGGTGGCGGGGCCAGCAGCAGGTGCGGGCTGGGCGGCCCGGCGGCTACCGCGGCGGCGGCGGCGCGGCTCCGGAGCTGCTCGTTCTGTTTCTCCAGCTTCCGCACCAGCTCCTGCAGCTTCTTCACCTCCAGCTCGGCGCTCACGGAGGGGCCGGCGCCGCTCCCTTTCACCTCCGCCATCATCGCCGGTTTCAGCAAGGCAGCCTCCATCCTGCCCGCGACCCGCCGCCGCCGGCACCTGCTCCGCCGCGCCGCCGGAGGGCAGCGCCCGGGAGGCGGGAGCGCTGGGGCGCGGTGCTCGCCGCGCTAGGGCCCCGGCCCGGCCCTGCGCTGCGCTGCGCTGCCCGCCCCCTCTCCACCGCCGCGCTCAGCGTCTCCCGTCAGCGGCGGCGAGGACGCGGGTGGGATCCCCTCCCACTCCGGCAGCCGGAGCGCCGCGCACACGCAGACGGCGGGAACAAAGAGCCGCCCGACTCTCCCGCCATCCGCCCAGGGGAAGGGGCGGCGGGGGCCGCCTCGGAGGGGATCTCCGCGGGTAACCCCGGAGGCAGGGGGGCCCCCTCAGCGCGGGTCTTTAAACAAAGGTGCCCCACCCGCGGGTTGGATCTGGCCCAGGACGCCGCTCCCCTCGTGAGCCGTGTAATTAGAGCTTGGTGGTGTCAGGGTTGTAATTATGCAGATTGAAAGTGTGATGGGAATGGAAATCACAAATAGGGGCTTTGTTGGGCTCGAAAGGAACGAATTCAGCCAAAACCAGGCGCTTGTGGGTTTGAAACGTGCTGATTCTAGGAGTTTCGATTCACCACAAAGCAAAGCAACGTATTTTTGAAGATGCATTGCTGGTGAAGCGAGAAGACTGAGCCAAGCATAGTAGAAAACTGTCTAACTACATAATTCTTTATGCACAGGAGAAACCTGAAGATGAAAGGTGCCCTCATATTGAAATGATTTCCTTTAACACAGTCCAGATACATAGATTAGTTTTTAATGTTCAAGTCTTCGCTTGAGAGATGAATAACATTCGCTCATGGTGGGGTTTTTAGATTGTCCTTCATCGACCATTTTTGAAAGAAGCCATTGCTTGCCTCTCTTCTTCCCACCTGGCAGGTGAGCAGAGACTCAGTAATGCCCAAGGCAACTCAGCCATCACACGGCCATGGTAAGGTTCATTTCCCCCAGCTACAATTACAGGGGACAACCTCCTATCTTACTGACCCAAAGTCTCCTAAAGTTCTGACATTAAATAGGGAACAAATCCCCAGGAAGTGAGTTACTCAGCTACCCCCTAATAACAGCTGTCAGTTGGTCACTACCAGGTTCTTGAGCATCAGCTTTGGGCAGAGTAGTAGCAATAACAGCCACCAGTGCCTTCACGTTTCTTCGTTGCCATCTCAGCTTTCTTATGTAAAGAGAGACAGACATTAATTCTCTGTTTAGGGCATAAGCCAACTTTGAAATCATCCAGCCTGTCACGGTTTTCACTCTTTTGTTTATAGTCTGGAAATTTCCTTCCGCACATGCATAGGACAATGGCACTGTTGTTTGACAGTCTTTTAAGCACTCTTACAGTGCAAATAATAACAACTGGTGCTGTAAGAATGGCTGGAAAGGAAGACACATCACAGCACAAAGCATTGACTTCCAGATAACATAACTTCTAACACTGAAGAGAATAAACATAGCCCCCAGTGTACTAGATTGCAACCAGATAGTGCTTAATCCAAAACTTTTGTTTGGTCTTCTCTGTCTCTTTGGAAGAAAGAAGTGGAAAAATGCTGAGAGTGTAAAAACTGCCTGGCCCCAATTCTGCCATATGTCACCAGAGTGAGTAACATAATCCAGTTTTCACTACTACAGAAAGCTGTAATCTTTATTTCTGTAAGTGAAAGAAGAATGCAGTTTCTATATGTTTAGCCCTGGGCAAAAGGCATATATCTCACATGGTTATCACTAATAATGGTACTAGCTTTAATTCTTAGAAATGTGTATGCTAATCCAGTAAGACTGTAAACTGATAAAAATATAATTAGGAGTATATGCAATATAGAGTTTATTAGACATCAGTAATATACAATGAAAAAAGGCAAGAATTTTATGCTTGTGTCAGTGCTGGCTGTTGCAATAATGCAGAAGAAACACTCAAAAGAGATTCAAAATGGAGGAATTACTTTTTCTCTTTGAACCAGGCAAGCAAAGTTATTCAGTGGATTAAAAACAACAACAACAGCAACAAAACAAACAAACAAACACACAAAAAACAACCAAACACACAACCGGGAAACAGGTATCTGATTTTTTCAATTGCCAGAACAGGAACATGACACTGTGGTCAGGATATTTCATCAATAAAAAAATCTAATGCAGACACCAGTTTGGAGATACATCAGGAGCCACATTTGGAGACACACTACAGCGCATAGCATCATGGCACGAGATTATAATAGTCACCATGGAAATGCTTGTCCTCAGTTATAAGTAAAAGCATTTGCAAATTGTCGACTACCTTCTACTGTTTGTGCTGCCTACACAAACGTTGCATGCAGACACTTGTTTGGGCTGAGCTCCTGAGGAGAAAAAGCTTAAGATTGAGCGTAGTGCCTTAGCATGGGCACGAGAGCTTTTTCCAGACAGTTCAGATCAATCGGTCACTGCCAGGATCAGGCTCGTTACATCTCATCCCAAAAATAACAGTTCAAAAAGTCGGCTCTTCCTTGGGTGGTACTGCTTTGAGCCTGATTGCCATCCAGCAGTATGGCAGAAAACAGCTTAAAATTGTGCATATTCAACCACCATACTCACAGTCAGTGTGAGATACCTTTTTCCAGGCATTTCCTGGATGGGTTGATCTAGTAAATGGTAAAAGTCTGTTTCTCTGTGTTGCATTTGTTGCTGTTTTAAAGGTCCATGTAATTTCACTAACAATATAGCTTTCCGTAGAGATACTGCCAGATACAATGTATGTTCTCGAACAGGCTATCTCATGGTCTTTATGCTGGCCTGCTAGTCTTCTGCAAAGGCAGTTTGAACATCTTAGTCATTAAAATATTTGACCTAATTGTTTGGGTTTTTTTAAGCATAAATTATTCTCCTTCCAATATTGATATTAGTAATAAATTGTTAATGAGCTCTGTTCAGTATACCAAAACTAGCTGAGGAGTTTGATCAACCCAGAAATTCATAAGGTCTTTACAAACCACAGTGAAGACTTCACGGTTCCGTTCCTTTTCTGTCTTAAGTCAATGATAAAATGTGTTAAAAACCAACCCCAAATATCCTAACCTGCCCATGAAACCTATTATCCCTGGACCTGAGAAATTATATGCCCTAAATCAGCAGAGATCTACTATAGGATGCTACTTATATGGTATCCTGTAGTAGATATTTCTACATCAGTAGAGTTACTAATAGACTCCCAGTGCAGAGAACAAAGAAGCAGGAAGTCTACAAATCCCATCTGCTCTTCTTTGTTAATAAGCCTGTTGCTTTATGCTGCAATAGCTGCAGGCTGGACCTGCCTTTCAGGCAAGCCAGTAAAGAATTAATTGCAGTAATCCAGTCTGAACTCTGCAAAAGATATGTTACAATAAGGTCAGAGCACGAACAGTAAACTGCAAGTCTGGTGAGATTACTTTAAAGGGCAGTTCCAGCTTGAAAAATTACTGTGAAAGTAGTTTTGTAAAAACAGAGCCACTACCATGCCAGCAGAAGTCCATCTAATACACTATTCTGTCTTTAACAAAGGTTGGTAGTAGCTTCATAAGGAAAATACCTCAGAAACAAGAAAAATATTGAGGGATTTTCTCCAGCTTTAAGAAGTTGCCAAATCGAGACATCTGGACCATTTATTTTTGATAGTCACCAATGTGTAATAATATTACATTTGCTGAGCCCCATTTTTAAACCATTTAAACATTAGGACTCTACAACACCCTGCGGCAATTAGCACTGCAATTTGATCATGTATTGTAAGAAAAACTACTTCCTATTATCTACTTTAAATCTGCTGCCTAGTAATTTAATTGGGTGTCCCTTAGTTCTGGTTTTCTGAGAAAGACAGAATGATTAATCATTCTCTATTCAGCTTCTCTTTGTCATTCATGACTTTATAAAACTCAGTTACTTCTCTTCCAAGCTGACAAGCCCTAATTTATATAGACTTGTCCCCACAGAAGTCAAGTTGAACCTCCCATTGTTTCCTGTCTCCATAATGAAAACTAAATTTTCTAACCTATTGTTTCCTTTCTATTAATTATCTGTGTTTTCTTATGTCACAATAGCTTAGGGAAAAGCTGTGACAAAAAAAAAAAAAATCCTTGTAAATCCAAATATACTCAGACAAAGGAATCAGCTTAATCAAAAACATATTGTCTCCTTCAGAAACACTCACACATTCATGATCATCCCTTGCTTTTAAAAAGCTGTATGGACTCTTCTCCAATATATCATACATATCCAGATGCCTCTCTATTCTGTTATTTATTATAATTTGTACAAATTGGCTTGATAGAAAATCAGACTAACTGAAATGTAGTTCCCCAGAGCAGCTTTCATGTTTTTTCAAGACTGATGTCCCAGCTGATGCTTCCAATTCATTTGGCACCAAGCCTGCTTTGAATGACAGGGTAAATGTCTGTGAGAAGTTCAACAATGTCACACTTCAGCTGCCATGGAGTTTTCACATAGATACTGCCTGGTCCTAGCCATTTGTTATTGTTAGATTTAGAATCTTGTTTTTAAAAATATTTGAATAGCTAAACATTTTCCTGGAGTTAGAGCACAGATTCTTCATTCTGAATGTCTCTTGCAAATATTTTTACTTCCTAGCTGTTGCTAATTTCCTAATAATTGGTTTTCTAACTTTTATATTATTTCATTTTTTAACTACTATGATTCCTTCTGGCTTTTTCTTTATTTGATTAATATTAAATTGAAGTACATTGTAATCACAATTAGAATGGATTTTCTATAGGATCAAATCCAAAATGTCATCATTATCAGTGAGCTCAAATTGCTCCAGAAAATCAGTGTTTGTGGTATCCAAAGATATTGTCTGCTCATTAAGCTTAGGGACCTCCAATCTGTAGATCCATCTAGATGGAACTATACATGACAGTCCTAATCTAATGGACCGTTATTTTATTTTGACTCATCAATTCCATATCATATCTGGCTTTCAAATGCGTTATCCTTCCCTTCCCTTCCCTTCCCTTCCCTTCCCTTCCCTTCCCTTCCCTTCCCTTCCCTTCCCTTCCCTTCCCTTCCCTTCCCTTCCCTTCCCTTCCCTTCCCTTCCCTTCCCTTCCCTTCCCTTCCCTTCCCTTCCCTTCCCTTCTTTATAGATATAAAGACCTGATTCTTACAAATCCAGAAGAATTGTTTCTTTTTAATGAGAACAAAGACTAATTATGCTTTCAAAGAAGCTCGAACCTTTGTATGGTCTCCAGTACACATGTATATTGGAGAATATCATTTGGATCACAGAACCTTACCACTGATGTATAAGAAGGAGAAGGTAGTGGGGGAGATGTGGAGTTCAAGATTGTTAATAATGTTAAAAGGTCTGAAATACCAGATAGGCTGTTTGAGTGTAAAATGCTGAAGATCATAGTGACAGAAGTACAGCTTCTCTCCAGGATACTAAAACTCTATCTTCAGGGAACAGTGGCTATGAACAGAGGAAAAATGCCTTATTTCATGATGACATTAATATATTGGAGGGTTCGACTAATTTTGGTCTTTTTTTTCTTTTTTGTTTAATAATCTTCTGTCATCTATAATTTCGTCTATCTGCATATAGTTGGAGAAGCAGATTCAAGAAATTCAGCGGCTTTGCAATAAAGTGGAAAAAAAATTACTATCAACGTTAGTCACTCCATCATACGGATAACTAAATGATTTTTACAGTTTGCAAAATTCTAGTAAGTATAAGCCAACAGACTGAATGCTTTGTGATACTGTAAAATGGTTTAGAAGTTACCATGTTAAAAAAACTAAACAGCAAAATGCTTATTAGAAACGGTTATGTGACACATTTAGGAAAAATTCAGTATTGCAAAAACCCTTCAGTCCAGCAGTAAATATATTTTTTCGGAAGGAGCATCTGAACAGCACTGATACCATGGTTGAATGAATGCCAAAAGAGCATGGAAAGTTTGCCATTGCTTGGAAAGTTTTTCTTGTGTCAAAGTTGGTGTGTTATATTTTCAGATGGGGAATGGTTCAAAAAAAATAACTACCTGAACTTTCGTCCGAGTTCAGTTTGATCAAGCAAAAATCTTGACTGAATATCCACAAATGCCAGTGTAATTTATTTATTTATTTATTTCCTTGTCAGATGTGGTCTGAAAAAAAGCCTAGCATGCAAAACCCTGTCCTTGCGCTATCTATAACCCACTCAATCACAAAAGATCCAATAAATGACAAAGGTACCTAGAGGGTAATTTAGGTACAGTTAGAAAACCTAAATCCAAACTTGTTTTCCAGACCTTCTCTTCCATGGACTACATAACTTGCAGAACACTTGAGATCTTTCTTGCAACAGATCATTAGACCAGCAGAAAAAACTTTGCCATCCATCCTGCCATGCCAGGTCTCCTGGGGCTGGGTAGTCATGGACTGAATAGTCTACAGGTGTCAGCTACACGTCCAAGGCTGTAGGATCTAGGACCAGCCCTTTCTGGGATAATCTGGAAATAGAAGAAATGTGGTGCTGCAAAGGTGTTTCTTGAGTGTACTCTCTGTATTAACAAAGGATGTATGAACTATGTTATTACAAAAAGAGCATATTCTTAGCTAGATCTTTTGTTTATTCCAGTTTCACCATGAGGTGTAAAGTCCCTCCTATCCCCGTTCCACTGTTTCATTTCTATTCCTACTGAGGAGATCCTGATTCTGAATCAGACAGCAGGGGAATTTTTAAACAGTCCTGGTGGTCTCTGAGTTAAAAATCAGAAACCAGAGTTCCCAAAGCATGTGCTCTTCTCTGACTGAGTATCTGGGGTGTCTCACACTACAGTGGAAGAGGCAGAAAAAAACCCTGCTCCTTCTCTGTGTTCCTCCTCCAGCTTTCCACAGATGTCATTCATGTCAAGACTGGTACATTTGCTCCCATGGAGACTTTTGTTGTGAGAAAACTGGTATTTTACTACAAAAGGCTTTGCAGTTACATTTACTGACCTGTTACTTTGGTAAAAGAATAAAAGCCAATTGTATACTTTTGTAGATTTTCCAAATATTAGTAGTTTAAATATTTGGCTGTTTGAGATTCTAATGCTGCAAGTACAGCTAACTGGATTCGCATTCCTAATGCCAAGAACTGAACTACACACAAGGACAACATATTTTAAAGTTACATGAGTGGAAACTCCCCAGAGGAACCTGATGATAGGAAGACAGACCAACGTTTCCTGGAATATTCATCTTACAGTCAAGTTTGGCTATTGATTTCAATGGCACCATAATTCATGGCAACACTATTACTTTTTAAGTTGCTATCCCTGGTTTTCAAAGTCACTGATTCTACATGTCCTTAATTGGCTTCTTTGCATAATGTTTTCATCTTTTTCTTAATCTTTTCTCCTTTTTCTGTTTCTTTCAGATATTTTGATGTGAACACCTTTGTTTCCCCTATCAGGAAAGATGGCTTGGATACCAGAAAAACTTTGCATTATTATTTATTTTTTTTTAATGAATAGATAGTTTTAAAATGTTGGCTGCATATTATTTTGACCACAATAGCTGTCTAAGCTCCCTAAACAGATGTCTGATGACAACCAGGCTCAGACAAGTGCTTTCGGCATGATTATAGTCAGATTTTGACTGTAAAGGACAAAACCAAGCAGCTTTAAGTCTTGGCACATGCTATGAGATTGTCGGTGTCCATTTATAACTGACACAATTATAAAAACTTCATGAAAATAGTATATTTACAAGTAGCTTTCTTGGAAAGGAAGGTGAAATCTGATTTTGTTTCTTGAGCCACTTACATAGGTGCAGCAGTACCACCCAGAGGCCAGCGCTGTTCTGGTCACTGCACAAAAAGAGGGAATTAGTCCCTGTCCAAAAGAGCTCAGGGACTAGAAAGGTAAAGAAGATACTAAGGCTTAGAAGAGATCACCATGTGAAGACATTTCTGGTACTCTTAGATTAAAAACCCCAAACTTCCACTCCCTCACCATCCTGCTCCAGACAAATCTTAGTGCAGACAACTCCTCTAATGGTGCTAGAAAGGAACACGGCATTCACAGAGGTGAACAGAGAATCGAGACTGCTTTTAATTATGAATTAGACCACTTGGACAGAAATTTCAGGATCTGCTCTTTGTTCCCAGATGTCTCTGTATATTTTGTATTCAACAGTCATTCTGAGAAGTCGGTAGACACATGACTGTTGCAGCTACCCTGTGGTCCATGGGCCATCAGGATCCACCCTGCACAGGTAGGGAATGTGGAGAACACATTAATGGGGACATCTCTTCGAGATGAATCTGTTCCACTGTGTTACATCACTTGGTTAAAAGAGAGGTACATTTAGGGAGAAATGGAACTTGGTCTTCTTACTTTTGGGGCCAGTGATCTGTTCAAAGAGGAGAGCACCATCTCCCTGATTTTAAAAGGCAGTAGTTATCAGGAGATTTTTGATGGAGTCTGATCTTAGCAGCATGTGACAAATATGTTTAGAGAGCATCTGCAGATTTTTCTCCCTCAAGTGGGAGTCCAAGGTCCCAGTTTTACTGATGCAAGAGATTAGAGCTGGATTCATCAGACCAGGCAAATGGCAAAACAAGACAGCAGGCCTTTGAAGTCAAGGAAAGAAATATCTCGTGAATTTAAGACCTCAGTGATTCTGCATCTGGTAAGCAGCTAAACAGAGATAATTTGGTCAACAATTTCAGACACCAAACCTACCTAAGTATTGTCTTTACCCTTTGTCTTTATGGAAAGATGGATGTCTCTGCTGTTATGCTGCTGTGAAGAAAAACGAGGGGTTTTGATGCAATAGAAGGGAGAAAACGAGGCTACATTTCTGCCTTGTAGTCTGATACCAACTTGTCTGGAAGCTAAAACCACCTCCTGGTGTAACAGAGTAGCTCCAGTGAGCAACACGCAAGTGTGATCAGAAAGAAAATGCAACCAAGAAAGTGGATACTTTTCATTATTAACAACAGGATTATGTTAAAATACCAAGGAAGGCAAGAGGGGTAAGAGTTCTGACGTATATGCGTTCTGAATAAATAAACGGAACACATGAAACTGTCCCAACACGACACGCATCTCCATACCAAGGAGCAAGTAGTAGAGCTGACCTGCTGAATAAAAGGACTTGACTTTTCATGTTGACCAGTTCTTTATAAGCCTAGCTAACTTCACCTACCCTAAGTTCCTAGGCTAAGGAGCCTTTACGAAGTAATGGGGAGCATGTCTTGTCACACTCACAGAGGAAGAGGATGAGAGGACAGTGTTGCAAATGTTCGTCATCATGCATTAGGCACTGCTAGGGAGGGGATGCTCAGACTGACCATTCTGTAAGCACCTACCCAGGATAAAACAAAATATATTAATACAGCAGAACAGTTCTTGTGACATTGCATGTTCTCATAAATATCAGTAGCTTTGAAGCCATCTACATATTTAAATGCATCTATATATATTATATGCATTCTTTCACTCCTTTCCTCTTATTGCTTGATTCTCCCCCATGTAGAGCTATGCCCCAGCTTTGTAAAATCAAGTGTCCATTACACATCGAGAAAATGGGCCTGATGAATCACAAAACCCCACATAATTTAGTACATCATCTCTCAATACAGTTTTCAGTCTAATTTAATGTATTATTGAAGATAACGTGTTCATTAAAACAGCTGCCAGCAAACTGTTCATTTGGATTGTTTCATGGAAGCACTAGTCAAAAAGAAATAAAACACCACATGCTAATGATATGCAAAAAGGACAAAAAACAACTAAGTTTTGAGACATTGGTATTGAGATGTTAATATGATTTTTATTTTAATGAGTACTGCCATCCAGGCTTTTATATGGTAAATATCAAGCATCACAAAACCGGTGTTTCTTTTCAGCAAACTTACAACATATAATAAAAAATAACAAAAAAACACATGGCAAAATTACCAGGGCTATTCAGCAAGGATGAATTAATGAGCACAGAATTATTATTTATTGTTTCTTATTGCTAGTTCTCTGTCAATGAGCATTTAAGTAGCAGATATTTGGATCCAGAGTTTGCTTCTGTTCTCTAATGGAGTGAACTAAAATCTCACATCTCCTCAAACACTGGGAAGTCCTGGCTTCTAGTGTGATGGCTCAAATGAATATCTAACATCTTCCATTGTAACTGAACCTTAGCAACAACTGTCGGATTCTGAACAACACCAAATTTGTAACCCCAACATCAAAACTTCACCCCTAATTTTCTCCACCTGTTGTGCAAGTCTGTGCAAGTTTCCTCATGAAGCACAGGTTAATAACAAATATAGTTTAACTAGAATATGTCAATAGCAATAGACACACATTGGAAAATATTTATAATACCAGGTTTATTAAAACTACTGCCACTAAGTCATAAGAAATTTTCATAAAAATAACAAAACAATCTACTGTTTCACAGCTCCTTTGCTTCCTTTCACTGTAATCTCAAAGGAAGGATTTTATCTGGCCTAATGTAGATGTCTAGAAATCTGAACTATTCAATCCAAGTTCCCTACAAATGTTGGAAAATACAACATATATTCAGAGCACGGTAAAATACATGTTATAAAGACAGATTAAATTAAGTAACTGAAAAGTAGATGTCTGCACTGTAGATGTTTAAACTTAAGTGAGATTAATCTATCTGAAGTGTTTATATAGTCAACTTAATAGTAAGAAAGATAAATACAGCAACATAATGTCATGCAAAGTATGTATTTCGTAATTTCATAGCAACAATTAAGAGTACACTTCTTAAAAATGATAATACGATATTTACCAGGATTACAAACATGGAGTGAGATACTTCTAATTAAAACTCTCTAACAATTTTTGTCTAGAATTCTTCTGCAGTAATAGAGATGCTTTTTCCAAAGACAGTTTGTTCATTTGATGGTTTGTTTTCATTTGAGTTACTTGTGGAGAATCCTTCTCAGGAGATTGTTGTTTCTCCTCAAAAGTACAAAGTGAACCCACCTCACTCTGGATGTAGTTTAAACTGAATAGCCGACTTCAAAATGACTGATCTTTGATGAGATTAATCCCATTCACGCTATGTAAAGATAACAGATCTTTATATCTGAGGAGATGTGTTTTCAGTAACGAGAATACAGCCCCATCAAAACCTATGTGTAGGTATGTCCTGCTGTTCAGAAAATTTCAATAAATTATCGTCAGTTTTACAGTTTAGCAGTTTCACAGATCTTATGAATACGCTGAACAATATCTTGGTTTGCTTCCTGGAATGTGTATGTGAAAAGGCATTTGCATTCTCATTTGGGAACTGTGCAGTAGCACTGCATTTACAGTATTTGTTCCTAGTAATAAAAAATTATTTCCCATAGTGGTTTGAATTAACAGGCCAATACACTCAGCTAAAAACTAGTGGAACTTCTTTATCATGCTTTCTGTATGTTAAAATTAGTAGATCCATTTTTCTGCAAGATAGAAAAGATTGATCAGAAATGCCAAGCAAGTCAGTATTCTCTAAATGTCACACAAAGAAACTTTATATCAATTAAATTTTTAGAAAATCTACTGAAGTCTGTCTCATCTTGCCATGTGCTGAAATAGGATATGTCCATTTATAATGCTTAGTATACAGAACCTTGATATGTCTTTCTACTGTTTGATCACTGCCACAATGCCTAATTAATTTTAGAATCTAATTAATTGTAAAATTCACTCTTCCATCAAATTTTGCAATGGCATAATAACACAAATTTATTAATATAATTTTAGTTAACATGATCTTATCTTGGAAGAAGTTCACTTATAAAAACCTTTTATTTAGGTTTCAATTTGTATTTATTTGGTACACAGGTACTGATTTATAGTATTATGAGGTAATAGTTGCTGAGAACAGAGAAGACTTAAAATCTAGCAACTTCTAGAAAAAATAATATAAGCTTCATTCTTCCCTGCCTTGCATATTTGTTTACTAACTAGGTATGCTCCTCACAAAGGTAAGAATGGCACTACCAGTATAATATTTTCATCACGATTTAATAGATTTTGCATCTTTATTGCTCACAATGACTACATTAGATGGAAATACGTCTGAACTCTGGCTTATTCATTTCCATAAAACAACCTAATTCTCAGATAGCCTTGCAATTTATTCTTGTGAGTTTCAGGGCAATATGCCATTGCCTCACTGTAGATGTCTCCATTGACTGCACAGGTAGGACTCTACAAATTACCATGAGACCTTAAAGCATCTCCCTCACAGGTACAGCACAATTATGATGTCTGGAGCCTGGGCTTAGATATTGTCCTAAGCAACCCAGTCTTACTGAATGAAATACTTTGAAAAGGTTTAATTACACAGAAACAAGTGAAAGCAATAACTGTGTTGTAATATGTTGAAGTTATCTGAACAAAGTTCTCTACGTAATATTTTTTTTTTAATGATCAATATAATACATCTTGCATCTTACCTCTAACTTTGGAATAGCAAGGCTCACAATGCACAGTTTGTCTGTAAATCCAAATGCTGTCTCCTGCTTTCAGATCTTCCAGTGGTCTTTTGCATACTTCACACTTCAACACACAAGTAAAAGTGGCAAGAAAAATTAAAATGAATCCTCTTTTAATATTAATTCCCAGCATACTGTCTTTTACAGAGTAAGTAACCCCAGACCAGAACGGGTTATGAGTACTGCAGTATCATCAAATCTGAACTCTGAAAGAGTAGTTTTTGTCTTAAAGGTACTGTGAATTCTTAGATTCAGACAATATACAATTGCTTTATGTTGCACATGCTCATTAGAGCTAATATGAAATTAAGTGCTTAGTATTGATTAGTATAACATGTTAGAGTACTGCAGAACTTTTTTTTTTCCACTTTTACAGAAATGTTTTTTCTATCTCTTTCCTACACAAGCTGTCAGTATTAAGGTACTATCAAAGCAATCTGCTTTCTTCACTCATTTTACTTTTCTGTGTATAAGTCAGCAAAAGGATGGGCATATTTTCAAAGCTTTGATCACCAAAATTAGCTAGTGTTTTCATACAGAGAAAAAACCCCTACAGTTTGGATTATTTACTCACTGAACTTTTAGTGCATACCTTCACAAGGAACCAAAGACCTTATACTGCTGACAGCTACATGCAAATCTCTAATGGTTACAGGGTATTTGTAAAGAGTTAAATGAATATTAATGATAAGAAATTGCACTACTTAGCTAAATACATAACTACAAGCATGAACCAGAGACTTAAATTAGTTGTTTAATTTTTTGCCAAAGCTTTCATAAGTGTGTAGCTACACAAAACTTAAGCTGAATTTTGCTGGCCAGACAGGTCCCCACTTGGGAATAGGAAACAAAAATAACCTAATTTTAAAAATAAACTTAAGTACTTAATAGATAATTCAGCCAGTACCAATATGTTAACATTCCTAGCTGCATAAAAAGCCCATTCCTCTTTATTTGGATAGATCCACCTAAAAAGAACGGAAACAAACTAGAGTTTGTATGTACTTGCAATAGTAGATTTAAGGAAGTATTACGGAGTAATTTCCACACAAGAAATTGCATTTCTAGTTGTCACAGAGTTCATAAAGTCCATATGAGACAAAAAGTATATGTAACATCATACATGTTAGACACAAACTTAGCACTATATTCTGGTTTGGGTTACATTTCAGGCAATAACCAGGTAAAAGAACTGCTGCAAAAGCAGAAGCAAAAGCAAAAGCTACGCAAGACTGGGTAGAAAAATGAGCTGTGCTAATGCAGTGGTTTTGCTGAGTATTGTTAGAACAACAAACTCTGTGTGGGGATGCAAGCAGAATTAACCAAATGACGCAGAAAGATAGGAAACTACAGGGCTGAGCACTGGCAGGTGGACTCTGAGAAGAGTTTAAGAGTGAATTTTAGGCTGAGGTTTAGCTTTGAAATGACAAGCAAAAAAATTATTCTGTACTTTCTTATTGGAAACATGAAAAAACGTACATGATTTTTGATAAATAAGATTGAAGTAAAGACATATCCAATTCCAACACCATTTTATCCTATAGCAGAAAGTATCCATGGGACCCAAATTTTAATCAATTCTTTGATCTCAATGAGTATAATTATTTCACCTCTATTGTTTACTTTTAATACCTCTTAAGTGTGGCTTCTGTGATTTTAGATGTCACTTTATGAAGAGCATTTACAAAACTTCATAAAAAAAGAAGCAGAATAAAATTTTCCAATATGAAGAAAGTGTGAGTAGGATATAATTCACTACATCAGACTAGAAGCGTGTATAACTGAAGGCTTATAAATATGTAGGGCATTCAGGATACCTTCCACTGCATCCCTTTTCGTCCTTGTGGTTGCAAGAGAACAGAGAGAAGGAGAAACAGGGAGATGGAGAGTAGAGGAAAAGGGGGAGAGGGAGATGGAAGGAAAGAGGAAGGGATTGCACAGGGTCGAGAGAATTTCCTACATTAATCTTCTCCTCTGGTGTGCAAGCCTTCCTCTTCTCGCAGGTAGAGAAGGCCTGAGGCCTAAATATTTTGTTATTATATGTGTAATGTAATGCAGGTATTACATCCAAGATATTTTTCTTAGTAGCAGGTGAAATTTTCTTACCTTGAAGCAAGTTGAATGACAGCAAATTTGCAAGGCATCTAAGATCATTTTGGCATCTATGCCCAAGGGCTTCCTGCAGTATGTACATATATCTTTTCCAATTATACTCCTGTGTATATAACGTAACATCAGCTGTCAGAAAAAGGGCTACCACTGAAATCTCAAGGTAAAAACTGATAAGCTTAGTGCATTATGTGGAAAAGACATTTGTATACTGTACAACGGCCGTAAATGGAAAAATGTCACATGTATATTCCCTTCATTCCAGTTGACAGACATAATAGACATGCTCCTGCTATGGGCAAATTGCTGAGCATAATTGTCAAGTAGCAAAAATACCTTGATAGAATGAATGGTCTTCTTTCATGAACTGAATGATTTCTACTAAATGTGGATAAAGTGCAGGGTAATGAATTTAATGTTTAAATCACAAAAGTAAATTGGTAGTTGATTCAAACTGCCATCATTTGATCAGTCTGATGTAGATTTCTCCTGTGTGTTGTGGAAGTGCCTAAAAACATTTTTAATTTTCTGCACTGCGGACCGAAATCCTACCTTCATGACAGTTATAGTGAACACATGTATAGAACAGCCTACCTAGTATTCATAATAATAATATTTTAAAAAATTTTGTCAGTAATTTTTGCATTCTTACATGACGTAGGTCTGTACTTTCTCTAGATACAATTGTTGATGTTGGTTTTGCACTACAAAATCAATTGGCCTTACTCCTTTGCACTCAATGATAAACCATTGCACTATTTTTTTAAAAATTCCCAGAGTTCATTATACTTTTGTTGGAAAGGTTACAATTTTCTTCTGATTCAGTATTTCCAAGTAAGGGGAAAGTCCAAATTATCTGAACTGAATATAGTCGGCACATTTTTTTTTTTCCCATGAAGTAAAATATGGAAGATATTGAGCAAATATCTTTATTGTATTTGGGAATATCTTAACCAGTGTGAAAACAGAGTTTTTAACAGCATTGTCATGTGAACCTGTTCCTCCACATCTGTATGTGAAATTGGTCATTACAAACACCATTCTCACAAAGGAAGGAAATTTTGCAGAGTAAGCAGTTGCCCCAGGTAGAAACCTACAGAATCACCAAGCCAACTCTGTTACTTAGGGCATTGACTATTGTTTCTATAGATATTTTAAAATGTCAGCTGTGACAAGCCTAACATAAGAATGGGCTGCTGAACTGTGGTAATGATTTGATGGCAAGAACCCACTGAAAGGGAACTCTGTGTGAAAAGCTGTCTGACGAGCCTAATGGTGACTTCCACTGCTCTCTATTTGTTTGAACACTTGAACGCTTATGTGAAATGTCTGTGTCCTTTGACCCTCTACAATGTTATTCATGTGTACTTACCGATCAGAAGTAGAGTAAACAGTTTTGATAGTATTTCCTGTTATATTTTCTTCATAGGCACCATATGATGATTTGCTGTAAAGCAGTGAGTGCATAGCAATCACTAAACAGTACTTTTTATTTGTAAAGGTTTTACTATGCTGATGATAATATGCAAATTACACTAATGCAACATGCTTGTAAAAAGTCATCATACTTCCTGAGTTCTTTATTTTCACACCCATCAAGAAAAAGATATAAAATAAAAAACGTAAATTAGAAATATGTAGAAATATAGTGTCCTTGGACTGTATTCTGCTGTTGAATGATTCATCAACATTTCAAAATTAAATCCACAAGCCCACTGAGCAAAATCTACATGTTGATACTGGGTTTACCTGTGCTGATAGCCCAGTCTAAATTATACATATCAGGAAATGATGACATACTGCATTTTTTCCTTTATTCCCCAGTCTTTCATTAGTCCTCAAAGAGCTGTCAAACAGCCAAACAAAATTACAGCATGTCTGTGGAAGCAGAATGAGGGTCTTTATAATACAGGCTGCTCAATGAGTGATTTTTGTTCGCTACAGTAACTGTATTGTTCTTTGTATCAGTCTCAGAAGGAATATACTGAATTTAACTATGAGGGAAGTTAAATCTTTTTTTTTTGTAAGAGTTTCAGTTCTAGTTGCTTAACTGTCAGTTTTGTTTGTGTGGAAGGGATCAGCATGTATGTGACAGCTGAAGAAGTCATCTTGCCATACATGTTTTGAACATTTCTAAACTGATGTAATTATCCCATTCCTCAAGAAATTCATAAGGTATATGGTAATTATTACATTTCATATAACTTTTGAATAATGTTTAGCAATTCTAGGAACAATTTTCTTAATTGTATATTTTCAGAACATGTCTTTTTTTTCAGGGAAAGTGAAACAGAGTGGTAATGTATGTGTAAGGTGTTACACAGCCCAGAAAAATTTTAATGCTTACCTGTCTTTTATAATGTTTATATGTCTTATTTGATTGCTGGTCAATGCCAGAAATGTAACAAAATGGCACAGTTACTGAGAAGTTTAAATGATAAATGTTTTATTTTTGTTTCGTAAAACATAACATTAAGCTTGTTATGTAATAGTAATGTGAAAAAAAAAAAACTGGTTTTCCTCAACACAGAGAAATATCTCCTCAAATGAACACTCAGTGCTCCATTTACATTGCAGGCAAGATGAAAGTATGCTTACTAAGTAGTAAAGCAAGTTGAAGCTAAGGGATTGCATTTTGAAAGAGTTTTCTGGCTATTTTTGCCCCAACCAAGCTGACACGTGCACAACACGTCACAGGGTGGAGTATATTGATGATGCAAGTGTCTAAATTTTCTTGCTGTAGTAGAAAAGTAGTATAGGAATATCACCTCTCTACTCCTATAAAGCCCGTTCTTCTTTTTGTTATTAAGCTTATTTTTGTCAAATCTTCTCTTTAACTCATCGTATTTAGCTGCAGAAGCTAGTGCTGAGCCATTCTGACATTTCAAATTGTTTAGTTAAAACAGGGTTGAGATCAGGCAAATTGAGTACTGCGCATTGCACACTCAATATGGGTATTTGGATGTAGCACACCTGAAAATTACACTGTTTATCTTATAAATAATTGTGTAGAGAAAAATACTTTCTTAGTGTCCCAGTGTAAAGAACAGCATCCCTTGGATTTTAATAACTGTCTAGGGTATTATTCTTGAAACACACACAAATATATGTAACCATGTCTTAACAAAAAAATGTACTGTATAGAATAAAAAGCTCTGAAGCTACAGCAAAAATATTTCCTAACCATCAGTTTCTAGACTTGTCAACTGAAAGTGTGAGGAAACTCAGAACCTTTTCAAATAAATGCACAGGGTGACAGCTTGACAAGATGCTAAGTTGAAACTGAGCCACAATGCAGCCTGAGAACTGTCTGTCTGGTCAAATCCATTCTTTCAGTTCATATCACTCACTCCTTTACTTGCTATGATGTGACTTGTTTATACAGCAAACTACTCAACAATAAATACTCCGTAGAACCTATTGCATAAAGAGTAACCTGCAAAGACCATTCATTTAGTAAGTTTTCATGAGTAAAATCAGGATTACTTCTTCAAGTGCTATACATTTTGTTAAAGGGTAGGTTAACACTGCATATTGGAGTACATTCTTTACCCCGCCATTACTGTTCTATATTTTAATTTTCAAAGATAATCAGAATATTACAACTCAGAAGCTTCATGTCTGCAAAATGCTAATTCATTTGTGTTGAATATTCATTTTTGAGTCTTAAAAACATATGCTGTTTAGCTTTTCTTTTATCCTTAGCCCATTTATGGGCTTGGCCTTCAAGGCCATGTAGAAGTTTCAGGATACGCAAATTTCAACCACACTCCAACCTCTTACAGCAAATGTAAGAAAATGAGAGATCAAAGACCCTGTGCCCAGTCATACCCACAACAAGGCTCAGGTGTGCATAAGCTTAGGGACTGGGACATTTGCCATAGTTCCCATAAAGTACCACACTGTGACTGCTGTTTTCCTTATTAGTAAGACTTAATAGAAGATTTCTCCTCTCCCTTCGAAGTCATCAGCCTTGAATCTGTCATTCATAACCATTATACAGCAACACACCTTACATATAGAACTATGTCTATAAACAGTCCTGTCTACATTAATACTTAAATCCACATAGATAAGTGGGTTGGTACTGAAGAGACATTTTCCTAATCCAAAAAGATCTTCTACTCAAGAATTATATAATGTTTTTTATTACCATATTTCTTTATTTACTATCATACCACATTTTTCACTCAGTTTTGCAATACGTGTGTTTGTAGAGACAGAATCCAGCTACAGCAAGAGTGTTGCAGGACAAATGCTTTTAAAAATAGTTTGTATATGCATATGGCCAAAAAGTCTGAAACCCACGCTACAGTTTCAGCGATCGGGATAAGAGGTGACACGAGTTCATCCCGTATAGCTTTAGGAACTTAAAGCACCTGATTGAAGAACATAATGTTTTCCTTACAGCCTTGGAAACAAATAAGCTCCCTGAGATCATGGTGTCTCTAATGTGCAGGAAATGTCTTTCCTGTATTGATTATAGAAGAACATTGGCTTAACTATTCTCCTAAGTTTCATGCCTCAGCTACATCTCTAGAGTTATGCCAGGTGTGCCTTGTGCTCCTCAGTCTGTGCACTAGAGCTGTGTTTTGTGGGCTTCTTTGGTGGGATTCAGGAAGCAGAATTTGGAAAGGGGCTGGCATAATCCCAGGTGTTAGTATGAGGTTTCTAAACATCCCTGAAATTTCTTGCATAAAGATAGTTTCTCCTAATTTTGTGCAAGAAAATACACTTTAGAAGTTATAGTTCTCAATTAGTTACCTGGGCTTTCTTTCACTGTCACTGAAGTAGTTTGTTTCTGGGAGCTTATTTGGAGCCCTTGGAGGATTTTCATATGCCTTCTCAGTTACCCTAAAAAGAAATTTTTAAAAAATCAAGAAAAACCAAACCAACACAACAAGGGAACAAACACTTTTTAGAAATCATTTTCAACCACACAACTTTCAGTTACACTTACAGCCATAAATGTAAAAGCTTGGGCTAGAAACAATACATTAAATAAAATTCTCTTTTTCTTGAAGTTGTTAAATTGTTGCTTGGGGAAAGTAATAGAATCACTGACCTATAATTTTAAGTTGTCCAGTTTATGCTGGTAGATATATTCATATCAGAAACTTCATCTAACTTTAATTGAACTCTAGTTGCCTCAAAGTGCCCCCTGAGCTTTTCAACTGTTCAGTAATGTCTCAGTGGTTACTAGAATTCTGCATTTTCTTGGCAGTATTCTATAATGTTTTATTCTTGTTTTTACTGTATTTTAGTTCCATTTTTTTTCTTTTAATATACTGCAGTTATATTTTTATTAGAAATTACCAGCTAAACAGAATTATAGACCCTTATTTCAAAAAGCACGTTTATGATTCATGCAAAAGCAACCTTGTCTCCTGCAGTTTTCCCTGCCACAAACAAGACATGCAACCAAACATAAAAATAAACCTTGTCAGACAAATTACAGGATTTAAGGAATAAGTGCTAGTAATGTTTTTGATGATTTTACAAAGCAGCTCAGGCAAAGGCTGGTCTTGTTTTGTCCTGCCAAACATTATGTTCTGGAAAAACTTGATGATTATAAGCCTTAACTGTGGCTGTTTGGGCTGCAGCTTTATTTCGGTGAGCTTGCCAATGTCTGAAGCTTCGCTAAACGAGCCTTGCTCAGTGCTGGTCACTGTTTGATATGCACAGCATGCTGCACAGAGCAGCACCCACTATTGTGCTTGACTCCTAATCTGGCAGACCTCCTTTCAGAACTAAAAGAGAAATTCATTCACCATAGATACTCAGTATGTGCTTCTCTGCTCAGACTGTCAAGTGGGACTGCTAGAATAAAAATGTATTAAAAATAGCAAAACTACTTATGTATACAGATAGCTAAATTCTTCCTCTTCATTTAGATATGCAACTAAATGGAAGACTCAAAAAGATGCCATCAGAATGCTACCTAAAAACATATACTAACTTCACTTTAATTGACCAAAATGGATCTTAGTTTTTGCAAATAATGAAACCCCGTAGCAGTGAAACTTTTAAACTATGAATGCATTTACTTATATTTATTTGAGCTACTGACAGCTGAGTTCACAGAACACCTAGATAAGCATAAAAATACTTAATGATGATCTTGCCACCAGGTGTTTTTATTCATTACAAGAAACTATATGTTGAGTCATTGCTTATTATCAAAATGCATGCAGCTATATTGTTGTATTTGATTTATCAGGCACATTTTAGAAATAATACAGATATCTTAGGGAAGTTATGCAAATTCTGCTTGCTTGTACTAGGAATTAATTTTTTCTGGTACCACGCTAAACAACTACAACTCTTGATATTGGCCCTTTACATTTTAGAGAGAACCATAAAGGATGTCTCACCGCTTTTTACTGTGATCATCAACAGACTTGACTTTGGAGTGATCACCAAGGTCCTCATCTCTGTGGAAGTGAGAAAGACCTCATAATTAACCAAATTATTTCATTCAACCTAAACATATTAAGAAGGTTTAATTATTTATTTTAAAGAAGGAAAAAAAATGTATTTCACAAGGAAGAATCCTGATTATACTGAATATGCATCGCAATTTTTTCATATCATAGGTGTTTAGTTAGTTATGAAGTGTTATCAGTTCAAACTTCAACATTTTTCAGTTACTCTCCAGTGTAATACTACAAAAGAATGACAAACTACTCAAAAACACCAAGTTCATTATAGTATTGTAGGATAATTCAGGTCAGAATTTAGGAAGGTTTCTAATCCAACCTCTTGCTCAAAGCAGGGACAGCTCTGAGGTCAGACCAAGTTGCTCAGGACTTTTTCTAGTTGGGTCTTGAAAACCTCCAAGGATAGAGATGACACAACCTTCCAGGGGGACCTGCTCCATTGCTGGACAGTCCTCCTCATATATCCAGTCTGAATCTCCCTTGTACTAATTTGTGACCACTGTGTCACACTGTGTTCCTGTGCCTACAGCTTCCAAACTGACTAAGGCTCTATCATTTCAACTTGATAAAATAGTTTCATTCAGTACAGGCACCAGCACCTTGAGCTACGGAAACGGCTGCTGAAGTGTGTTATTTGCTTTGTCATTATATCCAGCCCAGATTCCTCTTACAAGTGTTGTTATCTAGGCTTGTATACAATCTCTGGAACCATGTGACCACATTTTTACTGATAGTGCGTAAATAACTGGCTACAAAATAGCTGTTTTCATGTCATAAATGTAATACATTAACATATGTAATCTATAAAATATATTGATATAATTTTATATTAATATTTTATATTACATGGTCTGTAAATAAAAATAATATTATTATCCATTGAAGGGACACACTGACTCTCATTTGAAAATGAATAATGATACTAACAAAAAAGAGGATTTTTGTTATTCATTTATATATGATATGGAACATTTCATATTAATTTAGGGAACTTTGATGGGCATGCACTGACCATTTAGGGTTCCAGTATGATAAAGTCAAGTACTACCTGCATTTCTTCCACAGTCACTTAATTATTTATATTTACTAGCCTGTATTTAATAAAGAATTTTACAAAGTTAAAGTTCTATGGTTTAAATAACATAAACCCATCAATTTTTATTCTTCTAATGATTTTAACAGAAAAGAGCCTATTAATACTATTATAAAACCAACCACAAACAGTTTATAAGTATATAAACGAAAGATAATGACAGCCTTGCCTCTTATTTTTCTGACAAGCAGTATTTTTCTCAGTAAAATCCTCAGGCTCTTTTCCTCTGAAACAACAAACAAATACAACCATTAAAATTTACCTCCTATGTGGGAAGAAGTAAAATGCACTAAAAAAGATATATATTTATGCTCACATTTAACATGAAAAAAAGTAAATTGTTAGATAAGTTCATGCTCAAAATTCACGAATACATGTTATAGTAAGGAAATATGTTTACAATTTTCCACTAGAAAGGTAAATTTCTTACAATTAAATTTTAAAATATTGTCCAGTACAGCCAAGAAAATAAAAAGACTTTGTTTAATCATATCAATGCCATCGTTTCAGGTTGTTCTTTGCCAGTGAAGGCTGAAGGAGAAACACGAATTTCCAAAGAACTTAGTATTAATTTACAGACTCCAAGCAGTTTAATCCTTGTTTGCATCGTTACTTTACAATATTTTTTTAAAATGTTTTTATTTCACTAAGAAACTTCTACTTCTTAGCATGCTACAAAATGTTGACATATTTTTGCTTCTGGAATTACAAGAAATTACCTCCATATATTATCATAGTAAATAATTAAAGAAATGATTGTCTGTACCCATACTGAAAATGTAAGCATCCAAAGACTCACAAAGTTTACATATAAGGAAACATTTTTTAAATTTCATAAATATAATTAAACTAGTGGCTATTTTTTCCTCTGTTTTTTTTTTTTTTTTAATATTTTAAAATGTTTCAGTGAATTAGAGAATGGAACGACTTATGAAAAGTACTGTAACTAGTGTAAAAAACCCTGATTCTCTTTAGGTAGAAGTAGGGAGGAAAAGCAAAAGACTCAGCTCTGTGAAAATTATAATTTGTTCACTTAAATCCTTAATAGGCTTATTAATCTTAAGATTTGGGATGCCTCCTAATATTCAGTAGTATCTCAAAGTCTTGGACTCTATCCTAATACACTCTCTGTGAATTAGAATTTGAGAAAAAATAATTGTACTCAACTTACAGGTTGGTGCTAAGTGTACAGATATATATATGTATGTACGTATGCATATATGTGAGATTGTCTACTCTAAAATAGATGATCACATGCTGGCAACATTTATGTCCTGCTATTGTGTAGAACATAATTCTTGAAGTTATTTCTAGCATTTTGGTGTTAGGTGTCACAAATATTATATAGTTCTTTCTAGCACTGTACTCTGGCAGTTCTTGCCTTTCTGTATGCTGAAGGGATGTTTACAGACCACAAGAAACTTGGCCTGAAACACACTAAGCTGAAGGGCTGTTCAAAAATATAAGTTCAAGCTGCTCTTTATGGATCACTGACCTTGCTGACTGAAATGCTTTGTTACACTCTGTTGGGGCAACACTTATCATCTGAGTTCTACAATATTTGGTTTAGTGCCCCTTCTCTAACTATATTAAAACTCTTCTTTAAGAGTTTTATCGAGGAAGAATACAAGGCAAGTATGGAAGCTTGCCATAGATATTACCTGTTCAGCTGGTAGTGCACATCCCAATTAATTAGTCTGTATTTTTGTATTTATCATTCTGTATAAGGAATGCTACTTATTAATCCATAAACATTTTACTGATATGTAACACTACCTTTCCTGACATTCTCATAGTTACAAACTACTCACTGCCTTAGAAAAGCAGGGTCTGAGAAGCTTTGAAGACTTACTCCTTGTCACTTGGCAAAGAACTTGGTTTCACTTTGATGGGGTTATCAGATTCTTGGCTCCTTTAAAGACAGAACGAAAACCAGATCAAATCACAATTAGTATAGCCAGCTGTCAATTAGCGAAATTAAATACTTACTTTAAAAGAAATTACAATTGGCACGTTCTTTATGAAAGACAAAATTAGACTGATGAAAAGTTCAAAGCATACATCATTTCAGTAATTCAAAGATATTCGTAGACACATTCATATGACCCCATATGCACATAAGCACACATTTTTCCTGGAATAATAGGACCAAATAATGTTTTGGAAACAACTATTAATACCTAATACTTATGCCAAAAATGATAATTCCTCCTGAACATGCGTCATAGACAACTTCAAAGAGTGCCTGACCTCTAACATATGATATAACAAAAATCTTTACGAGACAATACGATCGGTCAGATATTCTTGATATGAATAATTTCTTACCTAAAAAATAATTATGGACTGAGTCTTTCTGGCTAAATCAGTCAAAAACTCTATTAGGTAGGCTATCTAGACCAGCTCCTTCCCAAGTAGATTTTCTCCTCTCAAGAAATTTCATGTTTAAACTGAGGAATGCTGAGAGCTAATCATATCCACTGATTCTTGAACTTCCATGAAAGAGATAAGATGTGATTTACTGTTATTATCTCATGTAAGATTAAAAAAAAATATTCCCTGAACTAGATATTGTTGGTTAATTAATTTACTTTTTTTTTCAATACAATAGCATTAAACATGTAATATATAATCATGTAACGTAACTATGAAAAATAGAAATAGAAATCAATGCCTTTTATACTTTGTACAGAACATTTAGTAGTATGAAGTCAGAACATGGGGTGCAAAGGATGTCACTGGTATAAATGTTTCTATAAAACATTTATGTGAAAATGCATTTTCCAACTAAAAAATCTTATGCAACTTTACCTAAAAAAGTTACCATCTACCATCTTAACTCACCACAAAAAAAAAAAAAAAAACAACTGAAAAAATTGCCTCCTAAAAAGAAAGCAATGGGAAAAGAGTGATGCCCATGACAGTGCCCCTGCTGCAGGACCTGTTGTATAACCTGGTAGTCAACAGCGCTCCCTATATCTCATGTCTGAGGTTTCATTCTGAACAGTTCTGTCATGAAACAACATCTCAGTGAATAATAGAGACAACCTTTTCAGATTTATTTTTGGTCGTGTTTGTCAGCTTCAGAGCTCCCTTTGCTGAGATTACCAAGATCTCTGTTTAGGAACTAAACAAAAACAGCTCAGTGCAAAGAGACTCTACTGCCATTTAGCTAGAATTCCATACCAGTCATTAATAAGTCTACATACTATATACTTCTGCAAATTCTCTTTATATTACCACAGATTTCACACTTTTTAGAGTTTTCCTGTAGAAGCTGGAGTCTTGTGATTGTCCAAAAATACCCTTTCCTTTACCAACTGGATGGCTCTTTGCTTCCTCAGTACTTGCATGTAGCAACACTAAAATGATAGTAAGTCTGATAAGACCTCAGATAGTTCCTTATTAACTTACATTTTTGCAGTTTTTATTAAGAAAAAACCTCCAGCTGCGCATGTGTCTGACTTGAGTAAAATATACATAATTATTCCTGTCTTTTGCATCTTCCATTCCTTTATGTTCTTACAGGTACTTAAAATATGCATCTCAAGTCTTGTATAAAGCCTACTGAAGCTTTGCAATTGCATCAACCTCAGTTATGATCTTTATGTGCTATGCAACCCTCACATATGTATCAGCCTCAGTGTTGCATGTTCACCCAAATAATAGAAAGCAGATTTGGGACTCCTGTTTATTCTGGCTGCAGTCATATGTGGTTTACTCAGCACGGTTATCATCTGAAGCCTTTCTGCTTATTTCTGCTGACTTTCTCAGAGTGGAGCAACAGAAAGGCTGTGACAGTAGCAAAGCTGTGCTCTGCAGGCCAGTGCACTGATTTTCAAAGGAATATAAGCATTTGGAGAACGAAATTCCAATATGCTTTTCATGAGACTTAACTCAGTAAAACAGATATGATTGAAAATTTTACGCATTGTATAGATATAAAATATTGTATTGACTTTTTTATCATTTTCCATTTCATATTTTTTAAAATTACTGGGGACTCTTCTTTCAGAATGAGATCAAATAATTGAAGACACCTTCCTATAAAAATAATCAAACACAGTGCAGATAAAATGTGCTCCCGCCACAAGGCTCAAATACTAGAACTTTTTGTGTTAGTCTTTGTAAGAAAGGTTAACGTATCTTAGTGTTTTTTTATCAAATGGTACACAAATGGATTAATAATAATATAGAAATTGTAAAACACTTGGAAGTTACATCACTTATATACTTGTTGTAGGCATCATTTTTCTGTCAACAGGAAAGGAAGAAACTCCCTCGAGATTACCAGGAAAGATTATAGCTTTAGTACACAATACTTTTAATTTTTCGCATGTATTTTAACACTCTTCCCAGGTACCTTCAGATTTTCTTTATCTTAAATTGCTCAGTTCACTTTACACAGTTTTGAAACAAAACAAAACAAAACAAAAAAAAAAAAGAAAGAGGAGTTAGCTAAAATAGTTTAATTGCTGCCTATTTGGAAGCAATAAAAAATATTTACAAACTTCCAATAATTTAAGAATCATTCCTTCAGAAATGTGTTTACTGGCCCATATTAATCCTTGGTGCAACTCGAGGGATAGCTGAGTTAGTTCACTTCTGTAGACTTTAAATCACTGCGACTTTGCAGCCAAAAGCATCTTTTACTTCTTCATGCATTATTTTCAGTGTTTTGAGTATCCCAATGCACTGACTGGCTTGCAAGGAAGATTTTGGTTGCTGTCCAAAGGGACAGTAACCAATGTAATAAAATTCTAGGCTGTGTGTGTGACCCTTGTCAATAGCAGCCTGATTTATATTATGCCAACACTGAAGTGTCCTAATAAGTGAACAGAAACAGTTGTACCTGTAGATTTCAGCACAAAAATACATGCTGACTGACCCGTTCAGCTGCGCTTTATGGTTCCTATCGAACAAACCTTCTGTAAAACATAACCCTTATAAGATATTTATTTATTGCACCGGTAACTTCTCTAACTTTCATCGTCATGAAATATCTGCTTGACATGAGCACAGCAACTAATCAGGGCTGGTGTCTTGCAAGTTCTTTGCCTTGAGGTGGCTGGCTGGTGCAAAGGAGAGGTCATAGGAGACGGAGCTTCAGGCTACTGGTTCAAGCATAGTTCAGGTTATTAGCAACTAAAGCTAAAGTCTGAGCACTGTTATGTGTAAAAGGATAACATGTAAAGTAGGGCAAGCTGCAGAACTTAATAGATAAGTCAGAAATTATCTGATTGGGTTCAGGGCATACTTTTGCTGATTTTTATCAATCTTTTTTAGCAAAGCTACATTTACTTGAGTAATAGCACACAGTGGGTACCAGGGTTATCCTCACATAACCCAGTCTCACAATTAAAAATTGTAATGGATATGCAATACAGGGCCTCAGCAGAAATTCAGGTTAGGTTTTGTTGGAGTTGATAGCATTCTAAGAATCAGCAACATAATTTATACCTTTTCTAATATTTCTAATAGACATGTCAAGGTTTAAAGTGGGGAAGAGACTAACCTATCTATTAACACATTAAGAAGGTTTTTTCTGAATATCAGATTATCAAACGCAATGAAAGTCTGTTGTGTAGAAACCTTTCCAGTTACAGGTATAACTATCATTTGAGAAAATAAACTGTTTCAGTGTCCAAGGCTGGTTGAGCTGAATTCTTTCTTCTAAAATTTGTCAAGAATTTTTAAACATATAGATGCTGATGGAAAACAGCAGCATAAAAACTTCTATACAAAGCAGTTGAGACAAACTTGGGGAAATATCTTCCAAACGTGGTAGGTGGCTTGTAATAGATGCTGACATTTTTCATAGGTCATTCCAAAGGATGCCACCTCCAAGCATAGTATTTTCAGAGACAGTCATTGCATCACTATGAACATTCTGCCTAGGGTAAGTGTTTTTGAAATGAATGAGGACGAGGTAGGTCAGACAGCCTGTCAGGAGCAGAATATATAGTTTGCTCATGAATTCAAGAAGATGACGTATTTTAATAAAGCCATAGGACATGACTGGAATTTTTTAGGAGTTTTTGTATTCTGTGTAAAAATAAAAGTACAGAGGATTTTGTACCACATTTTGTACAAAAGCATCAAGTACTGAAAAAAATGAATGTATTTGTTGTAAAATAAAAGCATTAAGACTTAGATTAAGATCTAGATCTGCTTGTTATCAACACTGAAGTATGGAAGACAATTCTATTGACGAATTTACTTTTTTCTTTGTAAGTAACCACCTCTATTCTGCCTCTCACATCCTCTTGCAGAAAAATGCTTAAAATAGCACCAGGAATCTACAACAAAACGCCACTCTGAATGACAGAATAAATGACGTGCAACTGGGCCACTGTGAGCCTCATGCTATAGACTTGTTAACCATTAATTTTGCTGCTGCCATCTACTATTTTGCCTCAAAATGCTTGTGTAAAATAGGATTATAAATTTGACAACTAATGAAGGAAGTCCAGTGGAATAAAAGGCTTGCAAAGAAAATAAGTAAAGTAGGTTTAAAAAAAAAACTGTCATGGCAGTCTGCATGCAAAATTTATGCCTTAGTTTAACAAGACATTCCTACTCTGCCATATCTTGGACCCCTATTCTTCTCAGACACAAACAAAAGGGGAAATTATTTAGGGCTTGTGTAACAACTTCTCCAGAAACTAACTAAATTTCAAAAGCTTAATATGTCTGACCCTGAATCAATATCAGCAAATGTTCCTTCATTTACAGAACAATTATTTTCTGCATTATCTCATTTTGTTAATGTTAGGTATCTAATGTCTCCCTTGATTTAACATACAAAAGACCTAAAGACATGCGGAGTAAGTAAGGTATAAAAATGAATGTATTATGTAATCACATAGTATGATTTTTTTTTTCCTCTTATACTCTAGATTAAAAACTTAGACAAATTGAGTTGTCTACATTTTGCTTTGACTTTAAGTCTGCACTTGATTTCTAACTCAGTTAATCTGAGTTAAAGATCTAATACTTTTCAGTCCTTCTGCTCTGTGAGATTTGTTTGTGAATCTCACTTATTTCAGTGGAGAATAATGCTGTAATTCTGGTTTAACTGATGACAAGTCAGATCACCATCAAAAAGGAAAACACAAATTAATCCCACCCAGACATTCAGGCACAGCTAATACTTTGTTTGTTTGTTTTCTTTTTTAATCTTGAAAGAATTCAGATAAAGCTTCATATGGCATAGGAACAGGAACCATGGAACCATCCTTACAAAAGGGCTTTAATGATGTCATTAGTTGTTTGATGAAAGCAAAACCTTCTTAAAAAAAGCCTTCTTAAAACTTGTATTTTTAAATTCTGAAGACAATGAAGAAAACAATCAACAAGAATACATTTTTTAAAGTTTGATCACATTTTTATGACTGTCCTTATGCTGAAGACAAATTGAAGTTAATCCTGGACATGTGTGGGAGAGTGAGAAACAAAATTTTAAACAGACCTCAGCTATTCTCTTGAACCTTGAGTATCAGGCAGGAGAGTATGTGACCACAACTCCCTAGTCATTCAGTGAATGCTTACTTAACCTGTAAAAGTCTTACTGAGCCCATTTTTAGTCCCTGATGTTCCTTAATTCCTGAAGGCTTTCTTGCCTTGTTACCTAGAATGTTGTCATCCCTCTTTGCTGATACAAGAACGGTTCATATAATACCTAGGCATCAATATTGTAGGTGGTGTTTTATGGACCAGAAAACTGAAGTACCGCACAAATTTCAGAAGACTTGCTGTAACGTCTTCAATCAATGGGGCACTTCATGTCAAATCCCAGATACTCAGTGAGGTTTCAGATTTACTCACTCTGTCATCATCAACATCATCAGCAGCAATCCAGAGGCAGATCTATTCATGGAGTCATACACAGTATTTTTAGTAGATCTCCGTCTGTTTTCTGATTAAAAGCCCTGAACAGGATTAAAAAAGCTCCTGAGGTGGCTCTCTATTTCTGGATGGATGATGTTGTAAGATACATATAATATTTCTGAATGTGATATCAAAAAAGTTACATCTGTTGTCCTTTCTTCAGTGATCTCTCCCAGTTGATGTCCTGCAAAGCATTCTGATCGACAGCTTCTTCTTCTGACATGATGGAATATGCAAAGACCACACTAACCAAGTCTGGCTAAAACCTTCAGGCCTTTTCTGACCTAGTCATGTCAGCACAGAAAAATACAAAAACAACTGATTGCCAACTGGGCCTTCCAAGTCTGAACCAAAAAGAATTGGCTTTGAGTATGTCAGGCATCTCGCTGGATAGAGCTTAACATCATGGGCCTGGCTGAGTTTTGATCTGCCATCCATGACTGCTTTACCATCCCTATGTCAGACTTTGTCACTAATAACTGAGAATGAATAAAGAAGTTATTTGAGAAAAGAGCAGCATTTATTCTGAAACAGGGTGCATTTCCTTTCACACTGCTATGCTCAATAATCAGTGCCAGGAGCCCTCATTCAAACCGTTCATCAATAACAGCCGAGGATGAGGCAAGAGAAGAGGTCTGCAGTCAACTGTGAATGACAATTTATACTGTGCCAAAATCAGGGTAATGCTTAACCCAGAGGATTTTGGAGTTACATACAGAGGAAGAAGCTGTTGATCAGAATGTTTTAGACAAGGTGGACTGGGAAAGATCACTGAAAAAAAGGACAATAACTCATTCAGTTTTGCTTGGAGGGTATGTGTGATCCTGTAAACACTGTATTAACTCTTCAATTAGGAATTATGGGCTTGGATCTCTTCACATAAGCTCTGCAACAGCAAATCATTTGTATCAACGTGAAGAAAAGCTATAAACCAGCATTACACTGAATGCAGATTCTATCAGAACTGGGAAGCAGAAGGTCTCTGTCACTAAGAAGTGCCTTCATTGGAAACGCAAATGTATCATAAAAAATGACTGCCTTAATTTGTACCATCAGAAGCAATTTAGAAAGTGTAAAACCATTTCACTTTACCATAAAAACAAACTTGTCATTGTAGCCAAAAGCAAGATCTGGCTGCAGTTACAACTACTGAATTATGAATAGTTCTGTTTAGTATCCTTGCTTCCAACATTTTTTGAATGACACAAGTGTCCTCTAAAACAGGTCTCCTTAAGGTCTCACTAACAAGTGTGAGCAAGTAAAAATGACATCACAATGGAAAAGTCAGAGAGACATACCTGGTGAGCAAATCATGCCTTCTAATTTTGGTGATCTAAACTTTAGTTCAACCTAAGGTAATTCTCTAAGCTGTTTCTAGTGGCTGTTTGAAACTTCCAGTCTCTTTTCATAGATCAGATTTCTCTTTCTCATGCAATGGGAACACATAATTGTCCAATGCCTCAAAATGCATCTACATGTTCTCTCAGTTTTGTGCTCTTTACAGTTCCAGAATAATAAAAGTTTTATCAAGAAATGTGCATATAAGAGACCTGGTATATCATTTTTATACTTTATGTAATTTACTCACATTTTTTATGTAATTTGAAAAAAATCTATGTCGTTCTTTTTTCCCCTCTTCACAGTTGCCAAATGTTGACAGACACAGAAAAATTGTCCTTGTTACAAGAGATAGTCTAAGCACAGGTAACTAATGTGTTATTCTTTCACAGTCTTTAATAATGAAATCGGCCAACACATCTCAGGTCAAATAGGAACATCATTAACAAGGACCACAATACAAACATGTTTACAGCATTGTCTGAGTTTGCTACTATCTGGCAGGAGTAATTATAGTGGATTATCCTGTGCAGTATAGGAAAACCCTGTACAGAACTAATAGTCAGTGAACCGTACTTCATAGAAAATGAAATGCTAAAGAGCCAAAATATGGTATTTACTTAAATATGTCAGAAAAATATTCTAGTTGTTTGTTTCTGACCCCTAGAAATTGCCTCTCTCACCCATATACATACAAATACACATCTGAGATGTTTTCTTCAACCTAACTCAGCAGTTGATGGCACACCAAAAATAAATGCTTATATGAAAGTTTCTACAGTATGTTCTGTGCCCCTACATACTAGTAGCCATTCACTGGTAGTGGACAATCTCACTACGGATGTTTTAAGATCTCCAAGTTCTTACATAGGTCTTGTTACTACCACCTCAAAAGCTTCTCCTCAAATATATCCAGCACAAATTCTGATATATCTGTGCAAAGTAAAAGATAAATTCATTACTTCTACAATTTATGAATTGCTGGAAATATGGTTTTCTAATTACTCTGCTTACTTTGGTGGTAATACTTGTTACTGCACTCGTGAATGTGGCCCACCATGCCAAACACTGTTACTTTCTGTATAGATCCCATATGCAAGGAATCACTGTACTAGTGTACAAGTGAACTCCATATAAAAGCATTTGATAGAAATACATATTTTTGCTTCCTAAGTATAATCATTAATGAAAGATCGACTAAAGCTCTGTTAAACACCCTCAGGATGTTTGATGTGATTTAACAAGATTGCTTACAAGACAAGATTGTCTTTTTTTAAAAAATACTTTTTTTTAAACACCTGTGTTTAATGGTTGCTATAATTCTGTAACAGAAAAACACAGAGTGAGAGTCTTGGGTCTCCACTGAAGTGGAAATGAAACACAAAAATAACTTAATAAGCAATGGATAAAAAACCCATTGAGTAAATCAGAAAAATGTCTCTGTATGTATCCAGTGCAGTGCTCATATGCTGCTGCATTTGTGACATATCAAGAGACCTGATTTGTGGATGACCTATTGTGCTTGGAAAAGTACACCATTATTAGACAGTGCTTCTCTTTACTTTTTCTGGATCCTAGCCTGTTTATGTTGTCTGGGGTACCTATAGATGCCCTAACTAATAATGAGATGCTTGTTCCATTCAGTTAATCATCTCCAAAAGACGGAGATCCATATGTTCATGCCTCCAGATATGTCATATATATTATTGTATACTCTGTTTTAAGATGGATGCCATATCTATCTGTTCTACTCGAAAACAATTAAAAAAATTCTTTTTATGTTAATAGAATCAATGTTAGGCCTTGCATGGAATATTATGCAGGGAAGCTTACACTTTTAGTCCAAGAGACAGTATCTGACATATTTTTTGGGTAAATCTCTTCCAAAAGATTTTCCTTTTATCATTGACCAGTCTGATAGAAAACCAATTGCCATTTTCCACTTATAATGAAATTAATTCATTAATCCTTTAACATCCTTATCAGAAGCAAAAGACAAATAATCAATTAACTATGACTTAAAAAGCATGACTTGAAAATCTTTCAGTTCTAAGTAAAAATATAGGGTATTAAAGGGTGTAAGATAAAATATTATTCTAATAAATGTCTATGTTACTAGAAATACGTTTTGTGTAACTATTTACCTCCCCTGTGTGGCACAATTGTTTTTGCCAAAAGTGTAGTATTTGTATGACATCTTTATACAGAAATGGCACTTCTACTGGTAGCTGCTTAATATGTTTTTGTTTAGCATAAATTTAACAAAAATCTGTAGTTTTGTGAAGCTGACACATCAGCAGCAGATGGATGACATCTGAAGCACCAGCCAAATGTAAAGGAGGAGTAGGGAGGGCTGAATTTTGCCCACCAAGATTACAGGCTACTTATGGTTTATATACTGACACAAATAGCTTTAGCAGCACAATGTTACCATAGAAACTTGTAGACCAGTAAAATATTCCTCCAGTTCTCCACCAATGGAGGGACAGGAATACAAAGCTTGATATGGTAATGAAAGCCACTGGGGGATGATGAATGTGAACTGATTGAGGGTGGGGATTAAGTAAAACCTTAATGAGCCTTTAGGAATGAAGAATGACTGTGACTTCCCTAGTTAATACAGTGGTGTATTTAATTCTCTAAGAGCCCTCACATATGTTGACAGGAAAATATTTCACTGAAATATTGCTTTTTTCCTAGAGATTACACTGTCAGACATCTTTTGGATGTTTTTCTTAATTATTCTATACTGGTTTTATACACTTGGGGAAGGGGGCATGGTTCAAAATATAGACTGCAGTTTCAGATCACAGAAAACTGTATTTTATTAATAAAATTCTATAAAATTAGCTAATTCTAGTGTCTGCATCTTTTCATATTTCCAGATAGAAACTACAGAATGAGCTACTGTAATTCTTAGTGCATATCTAGAAATGTATTTCTGATTCGCTCACTTTTAAATTGCATATTCAGGCATTTTATTCTGGTCCAAGTCACAGAGTCAACTTTTTTTAATGGTTATTGCTGATTGTTTTGAAAACTGTAACATCTCCATCAGTAGAGAACCTCACAATTTGCTGGCATTTCAGTCTAAAAAAAAAAAATCTATGTTTTCATGATATTCTGTACACTTTCCAAGATACATTAGTACATATGCCATCTGACTCATACCACAAGAACAAGTCCATCTGTTTAAATGTACTAATTTTGTCACACTAAATGGTATATGTTGGGCTTTTACTATGTAAAATGCTAACACTACAATGCACAAGTTGGTTTTTTTTATCATAGTGGTGTGTAGATATTACATCTTCCACAATTCATTAAAGACCAAAGAAAATATACTATATAATTAATGCAACTGCAATTCATCTGTTTCCAGTCATTTGCAGCAATTATCTATATGCTATTCTTTAAGATGCAGGCTAGACAGACTGAAAGAATGAAAAATGAAACATCTGAGATAACTCAGCAGATCAATGAGACGAAACTCAACTTTGTACTTCTAGATCAATTGTGTTGACACACCAGAAGGCTGTGCTGATATCCAGCGAGACCTGGACAGACTGGAGGACTGGGCCGAGAAGAACCTGATGAAATTCAACAAGGGCAAGTGGAGAGCCCTGCACCTGGGGAGGAACAATCTCAGGCACCAGTACAGGTTAGGGGTGGACCTGCTGGAAAGCAGCTTTGCAGAGAAGTACCTGGGAGTTCTGGTCAACAATAGGTTGACCATGAGTCAACAATGTGCCCTTGTGGCCAAGAAGACCAACGGTATCCTGGAGTGCATTAAGAAGAGTGTGACCAGCAGGTGGAGGGAGGTTCTCCTCCCCCTCTTCTCTGCCCTGGTGAGGTTGCATCTGGAGTACCACATCCAGTTCTGGGCTCTCCAGTTTAAGAAGGACAAGTAATTGCTGGACAAGGGAGTCCAGCAGTGGGCTACAAAGATGGTTAGAGGTCTGGAGCTGAGTCTGAGAGAGCTGAATCTGTTCGGCCTGGAAAAGAGAAGACTGAGAGGAGATCTTATCAATGCCTACAAATATTTCAAGAGTGGATGTGAAGAGGATGGGACCAGACTCTTTTCAGTGGTGCCAAATGATAGGATGAGGAGCAACAGGCACAGACGGAAGCACAGGAGGTTCCATCTGAACATGAGGAGGAACTTCTTTACTCTGAGGGTGCCAGAACACTGGAACAGGCTGTCCAGAGAGGTTGTGGGGTCTACTTCTCTGAAGACATTCAAAACCTGCCTGGACACTTTTCTATGCGATCTACTCTGGGTGAATCTGCTTTAGCAGGTGGATTGGACAAGATGATCTCCAGAGGCCACTTCCAACCCCAACCATTCTCTGAGTCTGTTAGGATGAGGTAAATGCTGCATTTATCACACACCATGTCCAAATGAGCTATCAAATATGGAAATCAAACCAGCTGAGTACTTAATATCACATTTATCAATGTTTAACAAAATGCTGTTTTGATTATATCTGCTTCTGTTACCTCACTGTAAGTTGATCATCCACATCAGTCTTTGATTTCTGTGGGGTCACCTGTTCTGAGGCAAGGGCAGTCCTGCAATATGAATTGTGAAAACATACTTAATGCACAAGAAGATATTTGGAAACACATTATATCATCTAAATGGATTACCATTGTAGGTAGTGCATTTCTTACAAAAGTAACCCCAGTGATTTTTGGTTTTCCTTGAGAAACATTTTCCCGCATTTTTTTCTTTTTTTTCTTTACATATATATAAAATAAAAATAAAATGTGTAATATATATATAAAGAATTACATACATAATATATAAAAAGAATGAATATATAAAAAGCTATATAATGCTTTATTTCATGAGATTACAACATCCAGTGAGTCTTGAAAAATTAGTATTCAAAGACTAGCTGTTTTGTTAGCATGGATATAGTAATAAAGTGCAGTTCCTTTACTGTTTCAATAATACTTTAGTAATAAAGGATTTTTAAACACTTTTCCATTACCTACTAAATAGATTTTACTTATGTAGTAAAGACTAACATTTCGTTTATTTAGCAAAGTACTGATTTTTTAAAAACTAAGTAAACAATTTCACTTTCCTGTTTTTACTTATTTGTGTGAGTAGTCAGATTGGTCATTACAAGAATACTAAAATTTTAACAAATTATAAAAAAAGGGAGAATGTAGGTGATACAGTTGGATGTGAAAGTTACAGGTTTCTTTAGAGAATCTTCCAATTAGGATGGCAACTAAACCATGACAAGTTTTATAGCTGTCTTAACTATAAGCCATGAATTTACAGGTTGGTTAAGTAATCTTTTCCTAATTTAGGCCTTGTGAAATGCATGCTTAATTAATTAATTAATTAAATTTAATTTCTAAAATTAGACCAACCTTTGCAGACATTCAAATAAGTTTAGAGTACTTTAAGTCAATTTACCTTATATTAATACCTTCTATTACAAGTCTTTGCATGTGCACAGCTTTTTAATTCACCACTTTCTTTTTCTTCATTTTGTGTATACTCTATTTTTCACTCTTTATAGCAACAGTTTAATATAAAGGAATATTTGCATTAGCAACATATGTAACTGTGGAACTAAAACCATGAAGCGGGTTTAAATTTTTTGTAGAGTTACAGTTGGTTTTTCTGTTTGAATAAATATTCAATTAAATATTCTAAGCTATGTGAAGAGTTACATTTCTGCAAGGAAAAAAGTGTTCTTCATGCAATTCTGTGACATTGACTACAGAGGATCCCTCGCAGATAAATTATACGGTCTGTGTATTATAAATATATGTAAAATAATAATCAAGGCTTGTGCACAGGAGTGTGTTGCACTTCTAAATCTACTAAGAAGCAAAGTAAGCAAGACGTACGTCATTGGAGCCTCCGAATTTTCTGAAGTGGTCCTAAGGAAAGAAAAGAGTAAGCATTTCAGAAACCAAGTAGCAAAATGCCAGTATTGAAGCACTTTGCAAGATTCTGAATCAATCAATGGCAGTTAATTTTGCTTTTTCTTACTTCCTAAGTGGTTGTTTTCTTTGTTTCTTAATGTGGAACACAACATGCTTAACTCAAGTAGCATAATACTAAATTCTAATCATATTCTTTATATGTTAATAAGACAATTATTCTTCAATCAGTATTCTCCAGTCATTCATTCTGATCAATAGTGTTCTGTTTTCACCACACAATTTATAATCAAAAAACTCAAATACAGTGAGGTGCTTATATTCTTAGCTTCAACTGCAACATCTCCTAAGTGTTCTATAAAGTGTGCTTAATCAGCTTGGAATGGAGGTGAAGCACTCCAGAGGCTTCCATGTCATGCTTGACTAGTAGAAGGCTGGGATCAGGTCTCAGAATCAGGAAATGTAAGTGAATAATAAACCCTGACCAAAAATCCTCCAAACCCATGATTGCTGAACTCCCTTCCTGGGGATAGCAGAACAATTGGCCATTCTCATATCTGAAGAAAAGACACAGGTCTTTGCTCCACCTGTCACTAAGACTCATATTGACCTTATAAAACTGTGGTTATTAGCATCTATGCATAGCACTTGACTTCCTGAAACTCATGGGCAAGTAAGAGGCTTTGCTTTGGTGACTATTATTAATTACAGTAATATTCACAACTCAAAATAGCTTTCAAAGCACTTTTAAAAGACAAACAAATAAGTGTCCATCACTGTTCAACCAACTTCTTTGGTGACAGTGTTGTTAGAGGACCCAGGAAGGCACACGAGAGCTTCATTAAATATATGCCTGTATTTTGGTCTTCTCTGGACTATGAGAGTAGAGGAGTAACTGGATAATTAGCATTGAGAAGGACACAGGAATCTCAGCATTTTTTTTTAATCTGGGCAGATGCCATATAGAGGATGCATCATATCCTATGCTTTCAAACCTACCATGATCATAGTGAGATATTGAAGTGAAGCCAGATAAATTCATCACAGTTGACATATTAAAAATATCTAGTAAACACTGACTTAAAAGAATATAAACTTTAAGATTTAGAAGATATCTTTCTGCTGGGTGGTGAGTGACTTTGGACCTTGGCCAAACAGATGGACAGTAATAAACACAGAATAAGAGTAAAAAGAATTGCTAAACTTGGTTTTAAGGTTTCATGTTAAAGTGTCCCAGTGACAAAAATTCCACAAACTGCCTAGGCAATAGTCTAGCAAGGTATTGTACCTAACATGCAATATTAACCATTAAATTCTATTTAATTTAATTTTTATCATTGATATGCACAAGACTCATGTTGGAAGTTTCCCAGATTAAAACTAGAGAAGCACAAGACAATGCTGCAGCCAATGGGAGACCTAAGCAACGAATATCATTGGAGTTCATTAGTGACTATTTTAAGCCATCCAGATCCTGCTTTTAGATGAGATCACAAGAAATATTCTCTGTTATCTTTCTGATCTGCTAGAAAGCAAACACAGCTTTAGAAATACATATTAAATGTTTATCTGCAAGTAACTTTAGCCAGAGATTTTCTTCTAAACTTATTCTTGGACACCTCACTGAGATCTGACTAAGCAAATCTTGAGGTTTTTGCCACACTGTTAACTAAAAGGGCCCAGGGTTAGGCCCTGGCTGTCAGACCAGACCAAAGGGTGCCAATAGATTCCTGCCCTCCTGGCTAGTTGCTCTGTAGCAGGTTTGTCTTGCAGAGAGCTAAATGGAATAGTCCAAAGCAAGACCATGAAGAAAGCATATAAGCATTGTAGGAAAATCTGAGGAGCACTTATGTAACCTCAAGGCACTGGCACTTCACATAGTCAGATCTAAGTCAGTGCTGGGCATGAAGCCGTTGAGAGCCTGAACAAGTATCTAGGCATGGGATGCTTTCTCTTGCCATCTTCCTCATCAAACTCAGTCCCTCAAAGAATTGCCATGTTGGGTCACTCTCAAAAGCAGCTCTAGCTAAGAATTAGGAAATAACGGACAATCATCAGTACTTACCGTTTGGTTTCCACTGTTTCTGTCGTGGTCTTAGTACTTGAAACTGAGGGAGGCATCCAAGACTGCCTGTCAGTGTTAAAAAAATAAATTCTTGAGTATTAGTTTAATGCTATGGGGCTGGACAGCATACTGGGAATATTAGAAAGTCAGAAGCGATGTAGAAATACCTTGAACTTTTCTTAAATTATTAGTATCATGAAATACTGCATACAGATAATTTTTAGACCATTTTTTCCAGAAAAAAAAAAAGAATGAAATTGGAAATAATACAGTAATTTTTAATTATTGTTGTGAAAAGTGTGTTCTTTGACTCTAGGTGGTCTTTTATGCAATTTGAATGATACAGATAAATTGATCATTCGTGGGAAGGACAAACAGAATGCACAATGGAAAGGATGTCAAGGATCAACCCAAGAAACACATTCAGACAGGTATTAGAGGTCACATAAACATCACAAGCACTTTCAGTTATTATTATTTTTTTTTCCTCAAAACCATCAATCCAGCAATTATTTCTGAGGAAAAAGTGATTGCACCATAAACAGTGCAATTCAGTGATGGCCTTTCACATCTTCAAAGAGCTGGAATAGAACTACCGGGCTGAAAACACCATAAACTTCCACCAAACAAGCAGGGGGATTAGTATGAAAATGACGACATTTTAATTTCTGCTTTCATAGTTCTACTGACCACAATTTTTATGCATGAAATATAGAAGCGAAAATCACAAACAGACAGAATTTGCAGCTGGGAAATATGCACAAAAATACGGTTATTGCCAGCAGTGTGTTTAGATTAAAAATGTAGTTCTTTGCTCCACACCCTGTTTTTATTATTTCCCAGATAATACTATCAGAAATCAAAATTTTTAAAGCTAGCTGTGCATCATGTATAAAACCTTAGTGTGGTCCATATGCAGTGCAATAGCACAGGGTCAAATTTGGCATCAGAGATTTCAGCTGGTCACAATTAGAGCGAGCTACAAATTTAGACACTTGAAAAGGCATAAAGTGGCTAAGTTGAGGGCTGCAGCAAAGAGCATCTGTTGTGCTATGTCCACTGGGCTCACAAAACTGGCTCTATGGAGACAACCTTGAAACACTCCACTCTCATGGAAAAAGCCAGAGCATGTAGAAGACGAGTCCTTGAAGCTGCTGAGGAGTTAGAGCATGCCAGAGGAGAGAGTTGGTAACATTTTTATATATAACTGTGATACATTACTGAGTTTTCATAGAGTGCTATATATCCATTGGCAACCATGCAATGGTGGCAATGACTACCTTTTTTTCTTGATTGGAGATGTTGCAGCAGTGTTTGTGGATGATGCATCAGGAGTCCAAGATTGTCTGTTAAGGAAATATACTTAATTAATTCATTAATCTTCAATAAGTGTATCATTCTAAAAAACAACAACAACAACAAACAAACAAACCCCACAATGATAAGAAATCATATTTCTATTGCCAGAATGATAAAACTGTGTATGGTAAATGGTGTGACTATGTTTATACATGAGAAAACAGATGTGTTTTCATTTGATATCCAAAGTAATTTCTGGCTTCTTAATATCTGGACTTCTGTACTTACACTTCAGCCTCCAAAACTTAAAATATTAAAGTATTTCTTTTTCATTATTTAAATTTTAGGTTTCTTACTGAATTGTGTCAATGCTGTTGTATTTTATGATATGCCTGTAAGACTAGCTGGTATTCCTCATACTCGTAACTGTATAAATTCCAAGCCAGTGTTTTTTCTCATAAAGGTCATCACAAAGTTATTGTCTTGTCCTCTGCAATGCTTAATGTAATGAGAATAACTGAAAAATGGAACTTTAGAAATAATTTTATCGCTCTCTGGCAGGAAAAAGTATATACCATTTAAGTCTCATTTAAGTCCTAATGTAAAATTCACGGTAGGTCTATTAAAAAGTCATCTCTGGATAAAATAAGGTAAAATCCAATTTATTTGATGTTTCATGTTTCATCGTCACCATGATTTACAACATAATGGTGCAGAATCATAACTTAAAAAATGACCTCACTTGAACTTTAAATGCCAGGGATATTCGTTTGCTCTTCAGAGTAATATCTCAACACTTCTCAAGATGACATTTAATTGCTGTGTTCAGTCTTCACTAGCAACTATACGTAGTGTAATTCATTACTGACAGAACACTACTGACGTCAATGAAGGTGCAGTGACATATCTGTACCTTTCATTTGTAAGTATGGTGGCTGAGCTCTCCTGACTTCCATTTTTTAAACAAAAATTTCAAGTAGGTAGGAACTGTAAATTCTTCAGAAACGAAATTTTCAGTGTTATGTAATCATATTACATATATAAAATGGTTCTCTCTGAATCATAAACAAACTTAGAATGTCTCAAAAATATTGTACTAACTTATTTTAAATTAAACATTTGTTTCAGTTTTAAACAAAAGATGAAGCTTCTGACAAAAGAAAACCTTTCAAATAAATAATACATTTTCTGTTTGTTTTCCATGGGAAAAACCAGTTAACTTGTCTGTCAAAAGAAGTAATTTTTTATGTTTTAGTACTCAAGTTTTCCATTTGTAATGTTCAACAACATTTTTCACTGAAAACCTTAATCAGAATTTTTTCTTGCAGACTTTCCCTAGAAACATGTAGCCTATTTGATAGAATTCATAAAAAGAAATTTAGAACTCTCAAACATACCCACACTGAACTGTTTTTGAAACACTGTTATTTTTCTTTTTTGTATTTAAAATGCTGTGTGTCATAAATAATTGCTATGCTGAGTAAATGTGTAATCTGAGTGGGTCTTTCACAAATACACATTTCTAAGGAAATGTCTTTCTAAGGAAATTTCTTTCACAAATACAGATTTCTAGGGAAAAATCCTCTTATTCTAAAGAAAATATTAGTATTTGACAGACATAAGATGAATTGTCCTCCAAAAAATCCCTTTTCTCTTCACCAGCTATAAAAAAATTATATAACCTAGGTATAAATGTCTGCATTTGAGATATCATGTGGTGAAATGAACCTACTAGTAAGCCATATCCCATGCAAAATATTTCTCTATATAATATATGCTTGGTATGTACAGGTAATCAAAATTTATGATAATATACAACAAATAGATGATAATACATGATAAATCATACAGGAGACATGATAAATCATTATACATAATATTTAAATCATAAAGCTTCCAAACCTCATACCTGTTGCTTTGCTTATTATTTGGAGTTGGAGACTTATTTATTTTATCAGTATCATTTCTGTCTGGAATTCTGTAAGAAACACAGAAATTATAACAGACATGCTAGATCTTATTTAAAACAAACAAACAATCAAACAAACCACAAACACTTGCATAAAATTAAAAGATGATGTATCACTTTGCCCTGTGTACAGATTAAAAATTCCCCAGTGTCAAAACTGGTATAGAACTGAAGCTGATTTAATATAAATTGAGTGTATTAATATCTGAATAGTCTAAGTAGCTCACTGCAAATAACTGTTTTAAAATGTTATGTTTAAACACTATTTGATATGCTGCATCAAGCTTCATTGTTGTAAGCAGTTAATTTATTACAGCTCCTTTAAATTAAATCAGAATACCAGAAAGAAGAAAGTGTTTTTCAGTCAAGCAGCACATAAGCCAACCCCTCTTCCTCACCCTCACCATCACTTGAGAGATGTAACAGTCTCATTTTCTTTCCACCTTTTAGAGATCAATGTAACTTGAAAGTATTCTGGTATAAAATCCCTGATAAAGCGTGCTAGTGACATCTATCAAAGAAGTTAGATTATTTGTACTTGAATTGATTTTGTTAAGTAATGACATTTACAGTAAGAAACAACCATGTGATTTTTCAAGCCCTCTATGTATTCTACAGTTGTTGCCTAAAACCCTTCAGAATTTTCACAGAAATCACCATGTAGCTTTCATAGCTGGAAGAACTTAAGTACTTATTTTATTTCAGCTTTCTCCCCATATATGGAATATCCTTTAATAAGAACAGGGGGACTCTGAAAAGCTCAAATATGAGGTGATGTACATTGAAATACATTACAAATACTAAATTGAGAGGGTTATCTTAAATACTTGGTTAAAGAAGTTCAAACACATTTTGAGCTACAACCTATTTACATATAAAAATTACTTAATTTTAGTTATCTATTCCCATTCATAAACTGAAACTATAGATACAAAATAATTAGACCTAGAACTACAATATAATATAATAATACAAAATATTTTGTATCCTGTCTTCAGGCAAGTATCACAGAATACTGTTGTATTTAATGAAAACCCTTCAAGGGAAATCTGGGACATAATCTGCACCAGTATGTGCTCTGTGCCTTTTTCAAACGTTAAATTTAATTGTGTAAATAACTATCCAGTGTCGTGGGCAGCTTGTCACTATGACCGGCAATTACAGTTACTGGAAGGATCACTAGAGGTCTCACTAAACTCACTCACGTTACTGCAGATGCAAACATGAGCATTTCTTCTAATTCACAACTGCCCTATGAACCGGGATTTCTTTCAAGTTTCATTTCATATTTTCACAATTTCAGCATAATAAGTGGTTCTGTATTTGCCTATTTTAAGGATCCATCTGACATTATACTCCACTGCTGCCCAGTGTAGCAGGAGCTTTGAAAATAGTGAAGGAAGAAAGGTAAGTATAATGTTAACTTCTCCTTGTATATAACTTTTCAGCTTCTGATAAGCAGTGGTCAGAGAATATCCTCTGTTTGCATCCAGAATTTTGTCTCCAAGAGACACCTTTGGATCAATGATCCATTTACACATCTAAAGTTTTTTTCTGAACCAATTTAAATTTCGGGCCTTCACAATGTTCTGCGGTGTTAACGCCTACAATTAATGTATGTATTAAAGGAAAAAGAAGTGTTCTTTTTTTTTTTCTTCTTTTCTCTCTTTTTTTCTCCCTTAAATCATTACCTAAACATTGCATACACTATCTCCTCATTTTTACAGTGCAAATAACAGAAAATATTCATTCCGTACTTACTTTCCCTGAATCACTCTTTTCCAACCTGAGCAAACTTTGTCTCTTCAGACATTCCACATATGAAAGCTATTCCATCCCTGTGATTATCCTTTCTCCCCTTCCTTTTTATTTGTTGGTTTGGTTGGTTTGGTTGGTTGTTTTTTTGTGGTGGTTGTTTTTAGTGGGTTTTTTTGTTTTGTTCTATTGTAGTTTCTTCACATAAGTGAAATACTGCATGCACTGCTCAAGATCATACTAAACAGGTTCACACTATGACAGAACAATGGTTTCTGGTTGCCTCTCACTTCACTTTTCTAATGATTTCTACCATTCCAAAGGATTAGATCACTAATAAAGCAGACAAGGAAAGCGTGTCATTTGCTTCAGCCTCATCCCTTCAGATCTAACAACCATAAATGCAACCAGGATTTATTCTTCCTGGAAGCTACTCTGGACTTAGTAGCATACAACACTTGGAAAAATAGCAATGTAATTTTCATTGTCACTATTTGATTTGTAAAGTCTTGGTCATCTTTTGTCAAATATTTAGTTAGTTGCTAATAATAAGAGAGTAATAAAGGAATAAATAATTTTTTTCCTCTCATCCAGAAAGGCCAGATGTGATCACCTGCACAATGCAATTGTTATCTGAGTTATGGTGTGTAGATCTACATGTCAATACAAGTATATTTGCACCTACTACCATCAAGCTATGGATTTCTGTTAACAAGTTAAGTGTGTTTGGTATTTTCATGTGCTTGCAGCCAATGGTACAATTGCATGCAGCCATCTGCAACATCTCTCCCAGGTCCGTAATACTTAAACTGATGTTCAAATTTTGTAGATATTGGGTTAGGAAAAATTCATATCAAACAATACCTTCTTTGAACATGGATATGGCAGTATCCAAGACACAAAAAGCTGTACTTAAAATGGCTTTTAGATATGTTTTCACTGTCACATTTACACATGCAACGAAGAACTCAAAATTACTCCTCTACTTCTCAAACAGCTTATTTTTTTAAATTAGAATTTAAAATAGTTGAATTTCTACTTCAAATACTTCAAATATTTCAATACTTCAAATACTTCAAATAATTGCCATTTTGAAAATCATCTATCGAAGAGATTCATCCAGAGAGATCCAGATTCTTTAAATCTTTGTCTCTTGGAATATTACAGTCATGGCCACGAAACATGAAAAACAGAGTTGTGGAAAAAAGTTTCAATCTCTAGCTTGAAAACAGGTAACTCTTAAGGAACTTATGTAGGGTAGAAGGCTACAATTTTACAGCATCTTAGCTAGACAAAATTTATTTTCTACATGGACAACATCACTTACAATAATTCTGTAAATAATCACAAGAAAACTCCAATACCAAGGTAATTCTTCTCAAGAACTGTCTAGAAGGAGCAATCATTTAGACTTTATTCCACATTTCAGAAACATGCTCTATTTTCAAATTCCCATTTTAATTTTGAACAGGAAAGACAAATGAATGCTTCTTTGTCACACAGGCAACTAAACAATATAGCTGTTCCGCCAGCTAGTCTAGTCTAAGCTTGGAGACTTCTGTACTGTGGTTATGCTTGTCAGACATAATTCATAAGAAAAACAGGGAATTGTACCTGGTGGAGAACATCCCTCACAGAGGAAGTAGATGTACCAAATTTGACTGCAGGCCACAGAAAGATGCTAAGAGAAACTACATCACCACACCCTTTTATGCCTTAGGTTGCAAGTCTGAAGAGATGCAGAACACACGGTCATCCCTTACAGAAGGGACTGCTTGCAATAGCTGTGCACAAATTAATCCTGGAATTGCTATATTCCACGGTCTTGAGAAGACCAATGATGAGTGAGGAAAAAAAACAAAACAGACAACTTGACTGCAGCTTCCTCACTGCAATTATTTCAAGGTAGAACCATCATTATTCAATCCATTTATGGACATATTCCGCATTAATTATCAGAAGTTTATCTTCACATCTGTAATTCTTTCTCTGTATTTTCTGTCATCTGTTGCATATTAAGAACCCTTTATGTCAGTTATTTGTGTTTATGAAAACACAAAGGCAGTCAGCTTACAGCCTAAAGTAATTTAGACATATTACTATCTCAGCATAAAGCAAAAAGATATAGATGATGATAGATAGATAGATAGATAGATAGATAGATAGATAGATAGATAGAGATAGAGTACAAAAGGACAATGCTGTTCAGTGACACTGTAGAAACCGGAATCGTCCTGTGACTTCCTTCAAAATTGTTCTGAAGTCAATGATTGTGTAGATAACATTCACACAGCTGATATATTCTACCTGAAATTCACAGAAATTTGCTTTAAGGACTCTCAAGTAAACTAATTTCCTACGTGGTAATAGAGAAGGTCTTTTCATGCATAAATAACTGGTTAACAAACAGGACACAAAGGTCTGGAATAAACAATTTTTCAGAGAGGAAGGCAGGATCTGTACAAGACCTGTGTTTTTTCCATATGTTCTTAAATTATCTGGAAAAGAAGGAAACTGAGATGATGTTGCTTGCAAATGACACTAACTCATGACAGTCAAAATACATGCTGACTAGCAAGGCTTTCAGAATTCATCTGCTAACATGTCAGATTTCTATAATGACAGATGACATTAACTTTTCATAGGTGCAAAGTAATGCCTGCCAAGAAAAACAATCTCTGAAATAGCTATTATCACTCAGTAAAATGGTCTTGAAGTTATATAGATAATGTTTTGAAAATGAAAGCTCAATTCTCATCAGCACTCAAAGGAGAAAATTCAATATTGTGAAGTATGAGAGAAAAAAATAACAAATGAACCAGAAACTGTCCTTATACTCCTCTATATATACAAGAGATGAGTCCATCTTAAATACTTGCATGGAGATTTGGACCCCCAGTTCAAAAAGGCTAACATGGAAATAGAAAAGATTCAGAGAAGAGCAATAGGTAAATTAAAGTTATGGAATGGCTTCCTCTTGATGAGTGAACAGCAGGATTTAACGGCCTGCAGAACAATTGACAGAGGAGTGATATCACACAGCTCTATAGCTTATTCTATTCCAGACTTCTGTGGAGAAGGTAAATTTTAGTCAACAATTTTTCATTGTTTCTTACAACAGAAGTAAGGACCACCAAGCAAAATTACACAGTGCTGAGATCCAGCCAAACAAGTGCACTTTTTCCGCAGTGTGCATTTAAGTGCTGGTACTCATAGCCTCAGCATGTTGTAGGTGCCAGATGTAAATGGGGGCCGAATTTTGAAGATGTGACACAGAAAGAATCTACAAACACAGGCAGGGTCATGTCTTGACAGAGGTCAAGGCTGAAGAAGACATTCAAATTAATCGCTTGTATGATAAGCATATGATTCTGATATTTGTACTGATCACGGTATGAAATGGCAGTAAGGATTTGCAAAGAACTAGGGGTTTAGCTTTATTGTGCTTAAGTGTTGGAAAGAGGACCTTGACTTCTAGTTTCAAAAGTGGGAAACCGGGTAGGAGTGGATATCATCTGTATAGAGATACGTACATTTATGAGGACAAGAATACATAGAAATTGATGTAGAAAAAAGAAAAGCAAAATGTCAAAAGAACTTCTCAAATCAAGTTTCCATTTGTATCATTCATGCAAAAATAGTTCTTCTACTTAGTCTTAGTTCTACTAGGTCTTCCACTTTGATGTTTAATAAATAACAAAATTTAAAAATCAACCAAGCATAAACAACCGCCAAACAACAACAAAAAAAACAGAACCAAAGGAAAAAAAAAAAACACAACACTGATTTAATTCAAGCTTTCCTTTTAAAGACCTCTCACAGATATGAGAATCACAAAAGAGAATGTATACAGAAAAAATCCCTACCTGTCCAAGTTAGTATCAGACCTGTATCGTCCAAGTACAGCCTTCTGATCTTCCTTTTCATTTGTGCTACTGCTATAAAAAAGGTTAGAAATGCCACTTTGGTCACTGCTTTTATTAAACAACTTATCACCAACAAAACAATATATGTCTTGAATTAAGGCATCATACAAGATTTCAGACCATTCAGGTGTCAACAGATCCAACCCTACATCAATTGCAATTATTGAATTAACAATTTTTGACAATGATGTCAGATTTACATTGGAAATATGTATAGACTAAAATTTAAAAAAGAAAGTTCTTGCTCTAAACAGGATATAGTAGCAGGAAACTCAGTTTTCTTTGTGAATATAATTAGAAATCATCAAATACTCTACTGTACCTGTGTAGGTTATCTTGGGATTTATATTGATTAAGCACAGCTCTTCCATAGTTTTCATCAGCACTTGAAGCAAAAAAAGGACAGTAGTTAGTTAAAATTTTAATAGTTAAAACAGAAAGTTGTTTCTTGGCAAAAGATTCCTGTCCTTAATCAGATTTCACAACTGCCGTAACCACAGCTTCTACAGATCTCTGCATTAGGTGGTTCCAGACATTTTGGGGTAAGAATTATCTCTTCCTATCTGCTGTTCTTGGACCAAATAATGAGGGTCTGGTCTCAAGGTGGAGATCCTACAGTAATACAAGTCCTAGTTTGCATTACAGTAAATTTCAACTGTTTCTGACTTAAGGTCCTTAAAAGAACTTCTCAAGATTTATAGTCTTCATGCTTGTAAAAAGAAAAAATCAGACTGTATTCTTGCAGCCTAAATATATGAATTGTGGGATTTTTCTTGTAGAGCAGAAGCCTGCCATCTTATTAAATGATCAGTGCTCAAAAGTCCCAATGAAAAGCATAGTCAGTGAAAGTTCGGCAGACTAGTACTTCCAAAAGGCAATCAATACCTCATCAAGATAAGCAAATAATAGTTATTTGATGAAATTTATGTAATTCTAGATTATACTATTAATGAAAAAAATAGAAAATCCAATTAAAAGTATGTGGCATAGTGAACTAAATACATATCCTTCATATCTTCATATCTTTCTTACCTTTCCTCTTCAGGCCTCTTCTTTATCCAGCTGTTGTCTTGCAAAAGGGTCCGTCGTTTATTACTATCATGAGTAGTCTGTTGTCTGCTTTTAATTGCAACAGAGGGGCTCTTTTTATCTGCAAATGCAGAGAAACATCTTGAAAATGAATATATGGGATAATTTTGGAAACTTAAATTACTATTAAAAAGGCTGAAATATGTAAAAGCTTAGCACAGATTTAATCTTGAGCTACCACTGCTGTTTAGTGCAGACTGTTCCCTTGAAAAGTTCATGACTTAATCCCTTCAACCTTGAAGGGACTGCAGAAGCCCAGTTTATCAAATGAAATTCAGTTTCGTCCTTAATATGAAACAACTTGGCATATTTTTAATGTCAACAATCACAGATCTGATAAAGGAATTATGAAACATACATACAACAGTAAATTGAGGAAAGTCAAACTAATGAATCCTGTTTCCTGGGGTGTTGTCTGTGGTTTTTATATCTATAGAAGTGTGACAGGATGTAAATTTCTAATGAAAACTAAGCTTGAGATAATTAAATGGTCCTCCACCTACATGCAGTCTAACATGTGGATTTTCAGGTTTCTCAAAAGGTTTAGATTTCCTCTGAAGCTTTTTCCTTAGTGGCTGAATGAGCAGGGTCTCTTTTCTAACCAGTTACCGAGTTTTACTGAGCTTTTAATAAAAGCAATACCTTTAAGACCTATATCTTTTAGTTACATTTAACTAAAATTGGTGTATGGTTTCAAAGGTTATTGGGAAGGACAGACAGACAGATATGTGCACTCACATACTGCATGAACATGGAAGCCTTATATACCTATGAAAACAACCTAAAATATCAGCCCAACAAGGCTGACATTTAGTATATTGAGGAACTAACAATACAATGTTAACTTTGTGAGAATATATATTCCTTATTGTATTAGAAAGCTGATGTTTATCTCTGGTTTCCCTTTATGAGGGGTTTGGCCTAGAAGTAAGCAAAAATATTCAATGACTATTGTTCAGTATTCTCAGTTCCTTTCCTTCCCACCTAAGTTTCATATTATCAGCCTGTTTGAGCTGAGGGGGAATATTGTTACCATTTTACCATTCCCCTTTAAAATGGAAGACTAGAAGTTGAGCCCAAATAGAAACTCCATTTTTAGATTGTGATACTTGCCCCAAACTTTGCCAGACAACAGAAGCTGAAAAATTAAACCTTTGTTAATTAATAAACAAAGTGACTGATAAAGAATGCTGAGTTTCTCAGGTTTTCCTTTATAGACCTTTGTGATTTTTTCCATGAATTCCCCACTCCACATAAAAGGAGTTCAACATCACCAGATTTCAGGAGATATCATTATCGGGTGTTCAGCAAGGACATTTGACCCAAAAGGTTGTGTATAGAAAGACCACACTTTGCAGAAAATACATGCAGCCAGCATAATGTCACTTGTCAGAGCTGTCTTTTGGCATTCTGCTGTTATTTATAGGACAATGTAGCTCTTGCTTTCAATACAAGAACTTCAGCTGTAGTGATAACATAAAAAATGACAAATAGCTACAGTGAGTGGAAGTCCAAATCATAATAAAGCACCAAAACATTTATTTTAAGTGACAATAACCAAGACTGACTTTTTAAATACATTTTTCTCATGAAAAAAAAAAAAACAAACAACACTGCAGTGCAAAGATAAAATTAAGTCTAAAAGCGTATATCTGACTGTGAGCCAAACTGTGTCTACTCTTGTCTGTCGAAATTCACAGTAGGTATGTCCATACATCCAAATAAAAGAAGGCCAGTGAAGGAATTCAAGGGTTGGACTAATCATTCATATTTTTCCCTAATTGAAAACATTCTCTGGTTCTGTGCAGAGTTGCTCTCTCCAAGACTAAGCTGCTAGAGAAGTGACAAACATTTAAGAAATACAGATGTAACGTGTGTTGCTGTTGCTTGGGCCTGATGACAGGGTTTGGCTTTCTTTTTTTGAGCAACGTAGATGCAGCCCCTTGAGACCATTAAGAAATGAAAAGGCACATCAAAGATGAGATTTGCAAGAATGTGCTGAAAATCAAGGGATATTAAGAACAAAAAGTCATCAATCCTTACTGCGTGATTACCACAGTAGACTGTTCACTACCACTTGACCTCATTTTTCTTTTAACAATATATATTAAAACCTGACTTAAAGACTTCAAAAAATGAAGACATCCCAGCCTCACTCACAGAATTTCAGTGGTTCATTAAATATATATTAAAATATAAAGTTTAGTCCTTGCAAACTGAAAAGAGGAAGGACCTCCCTCAGTTTAAACAGTAGCATTGTCTCATAGTCACTGTCAAGAATACAGATAGTTATAATTGGTGAACAAGACTACATTCAGTATATTCAAACCAGTAAACAATACTTGTTCAAACATGCTGATAACACAAGAAATGACTGGGATGTAATAGGGACTTGGATGAACATACATAGATAGAAATTAAAACTTCGCAACATTCATAAATCAAGAATTTGAATGAAGATCCAATAGCAAAAAACTGTGCCTTCCTATTGTCATAAATATTTAGATACTTTTTAATTTAGTATGACCATTTGCATTAAGTAAAAAAAAAAAAAAAGAAAACGAAACAAAGCCAAACCCCACAAACTTGATTTCCAAAAGTAGGGAAAATGTGAGTTGCATATGCATTCCAGATTGAACATCTTTCTTCAGCAAGAATAGCTGATGGCAAGTAAAGGGGTGGAAATGGTTCCAGCATTCCTTCCATACTAGTAGTGTTAGCCAAAAATGTTTTCAACTGTCTGCCATGCATTTAAATCTGTGCTTTACTGTCAGCCATAACCTCCTCTGAATCTTGAAGAAAAACTCTTCAGTGACACAAACATGGCATAAGCAATTCTATATAGTCAAGAAGCACTCAGTATAAACTCAACAATAAGAATTAATTTTGTAAAGCAAATATTGTTTTTTTTTCCAACGACATTTTAAGGAAACTATTATTACCTACTCCAAAATTACTTGGATTTCATGGAAATCATGGCTTTCTTAATTGCTTAGTACAAACGAGGTTTTGGGAAGTCTCCTATAAAGGCAGCAGCCCAGAAGTACATATTGCGTTTTCTTTTCAAGAAACATTGCAAGAAATTTGCTAATGCATGAGGCCTTGGATTTGCTGAAGAGCACTCATTTCTGGTCTAATGAATTGTCTCCAAAATTTGAATTAAAAAATTAAATATAGATCTGATACAACAGCTTAGGTCACATGAGCACAGGCAGGTGGAGCTCATCCCCTTCTTATTTTGGCAATAAAGAGTTTAATTCCTCAACATGGTAGAGCCAAGCTGCTCCTTGCCATGACTGCACCGAGTTTGGTGTACTTAGGCCTGGCGTGTCCCACCTAAGCCAGGTCCTAATGTGCCTCAAAACCTTTCAGTCTTTGAAAGTATTTTGCATCTTTGAGTCAAATGGAAAAAGTCAGCATGTTTCCAGTCTGCCTCTGGTCATTCTTCTGCACAGAAAGCAAAATCCAGCCCTCCTCAATTTTTTTCCCTCCAGAGGGATAACCAATCCCATCTGACAATTATTAAATGTCTTTTTTCTCCCTTTTCCCCACTCCAGTTTTCCTCGATTTCCCCTCATTTCTTCTGAGTGAGTCAAAGAGACACTGCTGAGGGTGATGGATGCCCTGCCTGCCCACAGCCGTCCCAGCCACCATGTTCCTCTGGGGTTTCCACAGCAACCACAGGTCTCAGTGAACACAACCACCATCTTGCACCAAGCTGCCCACCTCCACTGCTCCACCACACCGCACTGCCTGTCACCACCAAAGAGTGGTGGCATGTCCTGTGAGAGAGCTGCGTGAGGGGCACGGCAATGCTTGGAAAGGAGGGGCCCATGCCTCAATCTCTAAGTGTCCTAAGAGCAGAAGATAAAGGAGATTCAGTGTTACCGCTTTGATTAGGAGACTGTTTTCGTATGCTGAAAGCTGACATTCCGTTCGGTGGAGTGTCCTTCTGTGGGAATCTAAAAGGAAACATGAAAAAAAAAATCAACAAACAAGAGAGAGTTGGCGGTGAGATGAAGAATCAGCCCCAAAGACAGTTTAAGTTCATTTGCCAATTTAATCACCTCCTTGCACAAGTTTAGTCTGATAGGGTGGAATGACTTATCACCACCCTGAGAACATGTGGGGTGGTGAGAGCCTTTGGAGGGCGAGACAGAAGAATGAAGAACAGGCTGAGATGATTAGTTTAATGGGAAGACAATCAGCCTGTGGCTCAGAGTGATGCCTGGAGCTCACCCAGCCCTGCTGACGGGTCTCACAGCTTCAGTGGCCTGCAGCTAATGTGGGGGTCCATGACAGAGCCCTGCAGCAATTTTGCAGTCACTGACTTCTTCCTTTATCTTGTATGAAGTTAAAAAATGATCCTCCAAGGCTGCTGATTTAAAAAAAAAAAAAAAAAAATCTTTTGGAGCTGTGCCACTCAAACCATGTCATGCTGTGCTTTGAAACTTCATTTTGAATATCAGCTTTCCTAGAGGAAGCATCAAGCAGAACATAATGACATTTCAACATCAAAAAATTTCCCCTTAGGTTAAAAAAACAACCAACCAACCAACCAATCCTACTACTGACTTAAGAGCGTGGACAAAACTGACCCTCTTTAGTAAATGGATTCCTTTTTGATAAGCAGCATTTTCCAAGAAAACTATGTTAGGTTGGAAAGCTCCCAACCAGCTCCACTCAACAGGCTGCTAAAATTTACAGAAGCACCAAGGAATATTTTTTGTGACAGGAGCAGTCATTAAAAATCAGAAACGTTCCCAGTTCTGTGGGTGACACAGTTGTGCTGGGTTTTTTGCAGACATAGAGTGTATTGCTCACTCACCTGAGACAGGATGGAATGAGAGACAGGAGTCTGTGGCTCTTTCTTTACTTATCAAAGGTGAAGAAGATGTTGAAATTTGGTGAAAACTTAGCAAAAATACTAAAGTAATACTGACAATAAACCAGACAGAACTAGCGGATGGCACCATGAATTGCACATAGACCAGATTTTTCTATGTTTTTACTGCCAGACAATTGCTGAAAAGGCTTATAACTGCCAAGAAAAGAAAGCAGAAAACCAAAATCTGGATGTAAACAAATACATATCTTTTGGGAAAGTAAAGATATAAATACAAAAATAATATGCAAGTCCAAAAGTCTGCATATATTTTACCCAGTTGTGAAATTCCAGATGTTTGTAAGAATTTATAATTCTGGCATGTGGATTGGAAGGCTCTGGCCCACACTCTTTTCACCTTAGTTATTGGTATCAAGCATGCACTGGCACAGTGTGTAGAGAAATACATGTGACTGCTGGATCTGGTTCCCACTCAATAAAAATATGCTTAGGGCTATGGTGAGCCTTATTTATTTTACAATAAGTTATAAAATATCTTTCAAAATTACTAGTATAGAGTTTCAAGCATGTATGCACTGAATTTCCTAGAAACTGTTCACGTGGGTTATCAAGCAATCAGTTTTAGATAATAACCAATCTTGCTATAAATTTTCCTGAACCATCACACGATGATAGAGGGAGCTCCGATTTGTTTACTTTTTCAGCTTAGCAACAGCTGGATGTCTGATATTGGCTTTTATTTCAATCAGTCCTAGGATCATAGGAAGCTTGACATTTCAGTGTGTTTCACAAGCAATGAGTGCGGGCACTTCTTCATCTGGAGAAAAGGTAGTAGTTTGTATAGAATGAACTTGGGTTTTGTTTCTAGTAAAGACTTTTAAAGCCATTCACTAAGGGAAGGAAAACCATTCACTAAGGGAAGGAAATCATAAAACTTCGAAAATGGAGCCTTCTTGTGTGGAAATTAGGCCAAATGTGATCATTCTAAGGCTTAGGATTTTTTGTTAAAAATACACTTTTTGCAGTTTAAATATTCCTCATTAAAAATGACAGGAAACTGCTATGTAGGCTTCATGTTTTACTGTAGCCTTGCTTTCCATAGATTCATTATAGAAACTGAAATTTCTCAGAGAACTGGCAAAGAAGTATTGTATACCTTGGTTAAAAATAAACAAGAAAGCCTTAGACATTTGTTCCGAAATATAAAGTATCGCTGAAGTAAAAAAAATCCATACATTTTGAGGCTGGTGTTTAACACCTACGGAATAACTACAAATACATTAATGACACTGAAACCCTGAAAATCAACTGGAAAACAGGTTTGCAACTCCTGTTTGTATCCATGCATGACAAAAGAAAATCCAGGAATCATGTTTCTTTCATCCTCCATCGTTTAATTAAAACTGTGTTTTGTCTCTTGTCCTATATTTATTGGTTAATGCTTTTAGGGCAAAACAATATTTGTCTTGCACATGTGTACAGCATCCAGAATAAACTACTACCTAGTCTCCCAGCCTAAAAGCAGAATGCATGAATGAATATAAGAAACAGCCACACTCCCTTTCACAGTCAGCACTGAAAATGTGCCATGTATTCAGAATACTGCCATATTGTCCCCAAGGTTTACATCTTACTTCTGAACTTTCAGGTTGAATATCAAAGATGAATCCATTAAAATTTAAAATGCAAATTAAAAATCAACCCATTTTAATCTCTAGCACAATGAAAAATCATCAGTGTAAGACTGAAATTTGAAGATCTTAGAAATTAGAAGAATCTTGTATAAAGCGGCAGAATAGGACTCATCAAAGCATTTTTTTTCCTCAGTTTTCACTATTGTGAACTAAGTGTGTGTGTATAAAGGGGAATGGACAGAAGATTGTGAGGATTGTGATAGTTTAAAAACTTCAGCTTATAACGATCTGGAATCATCACTTTATTTACACAGGTCAGTGAATTGCTTATCTTCAGCCCATAGTTCAAGGGAGACAGAGGAAAGCATTTAACTTTGTAAATGAAATTGTGAGAAAGAGAAGTCATAGGTTTCTATAGTATACTATAGCAGTAAACTATGTTCAGGCATTCTTAATGAGGTCCCTAACCACTGAAGCAAAACAACTCAGCTGGAATGCAAACCAAAAACAAACAGGAATGCAGCTCCAGTGTAATTTGAATTTTAAAACAGCATCAGGAAACTTGAAAGAAAATTGAAACTGCCCCAGCCAGTCCAATGAGCAATTGCCAAAATGTTTCAAGACATGACAATCCTGGATTTAATCCCTCCCCCATTTTTTGAGAAATACAAATAAAATCACGAAGAAATCCAGAAGAAACTTCAGATATGATTTCTGGGAAGGTCAAATGCCCCTCCAAGCTGGTAGCAAATTATTGAGAAAGCAGCACAGGTCTTCATTTCTCTTTTTATCACAAATAGCCATATTTGCACTTCTACATCTCCTTTCCACATCCTGCATTGACTGATCAGCAGACCTCAGACCTGCCTTAAATTCTCAAAGTTAGACTTAGTTTTTGTCTGATCCGAACACAACCATTCTTCCAACACAGAGTTATCTTGCCTTCCTTCTTCTGTTCTTTGCTGTAGCTTTCTATATAATTAGGTTCCATATATATGCATTGCTGTATTTTTAAAAATGCATACAAATAATACAAACATTTCCTGTAAGCAACATGTTTTCCACATGAGGCTGAACTTACAACCAAAAACGTCTTTGTTATTCAGCTTCTAGCTATGACGGTCATTGAGACCTTCTCTATAAATATTCAGATTATACGTATTTTGCTTTTAATAAACAATATTTTTTTCCACTGCTTAGAGCTACCACATATCGTGACATTGTATAATAAATAATTCAACACAGTAGCTGTTGAGGGAGTGTAGAGGGAGGTACATTTTCTTCTCTTAAAAGTCAAAACATTTGGTTTTATACTTTTATATATATATATATATATACATAAAGCATTGCCAAATGTGAATGCTTAAAATACCAGACTTCCTACAATTATTAATGAACTGGGTGACAGAAAAAGTTATAGATGAGCAACTAGTTTAAAATAAAAAACTTTCAGAATTTTCCTGTCTTCCAGCTTCTCATGCTGCATTGCTAAAGCAGCCTGGATTGTAGAGAAGCCACTAAGTTTGGCGTGTCCACATAAAAAGCCAGCTGGAACAAACATGCTTCTTATATTAATACATGGCTCTGCACAGTCACAGCTTGCTGACCACGGTTTGCTACACATCCTTAAAGTTCCAGCTTTTCAAAGACATACAATATCTGCCATATTGTGCTGGTTTTGGCTGGGGTAGAGTTAATTTTCTTCATAGTATCTAGTATGAGGCAATGTTTTGGGTTTGTGCTGGAAACATTGATAATACAAGGGTGTTTTTGCTATTGCTGAGCAGGGCTCACACAGAGTCAAGGCCTTTTCTGCTCCTCAGATGTCCCCACCAGCAAGTGGGCTGGGGGAGCACAAGAAGCTGGGAGGGGACACAATGGGGACAACTGACCCCAACTGACCAAAGGGATGTTCCACATCATACTCAGTATAAAAAGGTGGGGAAAGAAGGAAGGGGGAATGTTTGGAGTGATGGCATTTTGTCTTCCCAAGTAATCATTACACATGATGGAGCCTGGTTCTCCTGGAGATGGCTAAACACCTGCCTGACGATGGGAATTGATGAATTCTTTCTTTTGCTTTGCTTGCATGCATATTAAACTCTCTTTATCTCAACCCACCTGTTTTCTGACTTTTACTCTTCCATTCTCTCCATCATCCCACCAGGGGGAATGAGCGAACAGCTGTGTGGTGCTTAGTTGCCAACTGAGGTTAAACCATGACAGTTCTTTTTGGCACCTCAGCTTGGGGCTCAAAGGGCTCCAGATGATGACAGATTTTATTAGAATGTGCTAGACTGAATTTATAGCTTAGCTATTAATTGCCGGGCTCCTGTGTTTGCCCTGGGGCTTGCTTGCTTTCTTGTATATTAGCGTCTAGTGCTCGTTAGTGACTGTTTTGGTTTTGTGTGCTTGCTCTACTGCAAGCAATGTACAGTGCAATTGCTCACCACCTGCTGACTGAAAATAAACATATACTTTGTTCTTTCTTTATTCCAAATATGAAACTTTCCACCAAAATTTCATCTTCTTGAAGGACTATTCTGCTCTGAAGTAAGCTGAACATTCAGTCTCTTGTGAGTTCTCAGAGCTCAAAATTTTAGAATTATTCTATTAGAAATCCAGTAAAAATTTAGAAAATTAATTTTCCACTTTCTTTGTGTTTTAACTCATTTGCTTGCTTTCACTGCAGTCCAGGAGAAATTTTGGGTATAATAACTACTGGTGAGAAAATAAAATGAAGGTTTACTTCAGTTTTACTTTTTGCCCCCTCCCCCCAAACCCCTTTTTTCTTAAATCCATTGGAACTGTTACTGTTAATTCTATACTACACAGTTTATCTTTCATTTATATGAGATGAATGTGGAGAATAAGATATTTTAAACAAAAGCATATTTGATCCTACGTAATCCCAGTCTCAACGTACACCACAGTTTTCCCTTGCCTTCAGTTAACAATCTCTGTGTCAGGTCAGAAAACTTCATTATTTTCTCTGACATTTCTCTGGAATATAGTAAGATCTAGATGTGTGAGCAAGCAACTGATTAAAGTCATGCTGACATAATACAGAATAAAGAACTCCCAGCCTTAGAAATACAGCACTGGAGAGACACATCATTACAGTTGTTCTTCTAGATAGATATTCATTGTGTGAGGTGAAATCTAGTTTGGAAGTCAATACCAATTTTAACGTTCTGTACATACAGTATTTTTCCCCTCAGATATCAGAAGTCCTGTCACATCTGGTTACCTATACCTATACTTCAACTCTAATGAGAATCTGTATTTCTAAACACGGCTTCACTTTGTGATTCAGGTAAAGGTTGGTTTTTGAATCACTGCCACAGCTACAACCACCCAAAGATGTACCAGCCTTACGTTCCCAAATTTGCTATTTCAGTCAAGCGTATGATGTCCTAAATAGCCATAATGGGCCACTCTGGCAGGTGCATATCTGTATGCATAACAGATGCTGCACTGACTTCCCTCCAAAATTGTCATCAATATCCACTGTTGTAGCTCAAGGCTGTAGGTCAGGACATGAAAAGAAAGAACAACAGTGTTGCTAACTTGACACAGTACCAAGCGTGTACTCAGAACTTGACAAATAAACACCTGAGTATCATTTATGGGCTTCACAATTATAAGTAACATGGTTTTCTTTGTTCGGTAATTATTTAGTACTTTTATCCTTTTGCTGAAAACTTCATGTAAAAATGACTGCTTTTGTTTTACAGACATTAAAGAACAACAAAAACATGTTCCCAGTGTGAATTTTTTTCCCCAAAGTTAAATAGCAGAGCAATAGCCATATAATACATCTGTACACTTTGGAAATAACACATTGTGTTTAAGTGAGTATCTTGCTATACTGTTTAGGCCACAGAATTGATAACAACCCTCAGAGGGAATAGGAACAAGTGAACGTGTGTAAAACAGAAAACAGGCAAGGTTAGAACAGGCAAGGTAGAAGTCAAGAACACGTAAATGTATGACAGAAATCATTCATCTATTTGCAGCAGAAAGAGCTCTCAGAACTGGTTTTTCAGGGCGTGGGCAGAGGAGATTCTGTTTTGAAAGAAATAAGCTTTGGAACTGTCACTAATGTAAAATCAGCTGCTAAGTCAGAAACCCAATTTGTATGTGTTTTCAAATTATAAATATATGATCAGTTTTAAATAATAATTTTAGATTTTTTCATCATTATTATTCAACTAATTCCTTTCGCTTTGCTGTATTTTTAATGAAGAACACTTACTTTTTATACATGGGTTCCATTCATGGTGCAGATAAGACATTGTATCAAAGCAGAATAGGTACGTTTACTATAGTTTTAGCAAGGGTGGAAATTATTTCTGGATTCTTTACAAGTAGCTTGTTTTTAAAAAACAAACTGCTGCTAAATTCTTTTCAAAATCATATACTTGAAGAAAATACAATTAAATGAGGGTTTAATACTCTTTAATTTTAGGTAGAAATTCCAAAGAAAGTATAAATAAACAGTAATGCAAACAAAGAAGGAAAATGACATTAAAACAGCCATTTGGGAAAAGTGGTCTGAACAGTGAGTTTGTCATGAGAGAAATAGCACTAAACTAAATTACAATAAACAATATGATGTATGGAATGAAGTACTTAAGATAGTACAGCCAAGAGAACATTTCAGAAAGGTCTAGGGAATCTGAACACCTCAACTGAGACACTTTAAGAGCTGAGTTTTCATAGTCAAGTTCTCCACAGAAAATCAGATTCTTTGAAGAGGGATCCTTAGCTGGACACTGAGGAACCACAGAATATATGAAAACATAGGACTTCCGATACATGGTATATAAAAACAAAAAAATATACGCCCTTACCTAGGTACGGTAGAAGTCAGTGTCCTAGCGTGGCTCAGTGTGGTAAGTCAACCTGGAGATATCTGGAAGTGAGGTACAATCAAAGCAGACAGAGAGCTGAAGTGTTGTTCTCCATCCAGCTGTCTGAAAAGTCAAGAGTCTTCTCCTTCAGAGGCTGAGTCACTTTCAGAGGAGGTAGGAGGTGTGGAAAAGGGTGGCACCTTGTAGAAATACCAGATCAATTAGAAGTAGTGGTGAGCTGTTATACTTCTGTGCTTGTTGTACTTTTCAGGTGGAGTAGGGCTGGGTTTTGTAAAATCAAATGCTCTTACAAACCTTGAAATAGAAAACCAAGCAATTACTATTTGGAAAAAATACACTACACTCATTTGGATTTTCCACAGCAAAAGATATTGCAGAGCCTTAGGGCTGCCCCTCAGCTAGAGGGTTTCAGGTATTTACACAGGTGAACATAAAAAACCACAGTATTTCATCAAAGGAAAATTCTGCAGAAATGTTACAGGGGGAACACACACTGGAATCTGATATGCATTAAGTATTTGCCCTGCTTGCCTGTGTGGGCAGAAGTAAAAGATCTGTGAGGGAAAATCCTCCCACATGAGGTCTTGTTGCAAGTCCCTCTTGTCTGTGTGCATTTGCACTCTCCTTCAGTACAGCCAGTAATAAACAGAAAGGAGAGAAGAGACTGCCTTCACTTTTTTTTTCTTTACAATGGCTGTAATATGTTTCTCTGTAGGCTAACAATTGCTTTACTATTAATAGATACAGTAGCAAGGAACATAAACTTCCTATATGGAATGCTGTATATGACCCTATGGTTCTCTTTGGGATACAGAGTCTGTTTTTAAAGTGTTCATCGAAGCCCACATTTATTTTATATTTGGGGAGCTTTTGTAATGAAATATGCAAGATGTGGTTGTACAAGATGCTGAATAACCTTTAGTCCTGCTGCCTTTTGTGAAAAATAAGTATTTCTTTCAACACAAAAAACGCAAACTCTGACACACATTAACTTAGTAAATGTCTCCTTAGCAAAATTTCTATTTGTTGTTTTTGCTGGTTTGCCTCTTCATAGGCTTGGTACTTAGTAGCATGAAGTTATTATCTAAATATTGGTCATATCTGATGAAATACAGCTGATGAAGCAGAGCAGCAGACAAGAAATACCAAGCATACACTAATAACTACCACAAGTTTCAGAATTCATGAATACAAACAAACAAACCTTTCTGAACTTTGTATATCTCGTCTTTGGGGTTTCTAAAAGCGAAAAACACAGCAATCCTGGCATGTTCAGGTACATCATACTATATGTTTTAAGAAAATTTTATGAACGCATCTCTTTATAGACATATTAGGATTTTATAATTTTAACACATATGCCTCCCAAATGAAACAGATGTCTTTCCTCATAAGCAATACACAGTGGGAATTAGTTTAAAAAAGTGTATGTAGGCTTTGAGTTGAAATGGATATATAGCATTGATTTATAATAACAATACCTGAGACTAGGAATATCTTTTTATTTTGAAGTGTTTTTCTTTCAAAATCCAGGTGCTAGAAGATATTCATTTCTTATCATTTTACATTCAACTAGAAGAGTTCTTCTTGTCAATCGAGGATAACCTGTCACACTGCTGCTTTTCTTGCCAAAACCTTTGAAAAACAGAAATTGAGATGAAACCAATACAGTCTGGAGAAATCAAATTGATATTTTCCTGTATTTATAACTTTTGAACACAGAGAAGAAACTATGGGGCACAGGAAGCCTGTTCTGCTATCCAAAATAAGACAGAGACTTTTTCTAAGACAGCTGTTGCCAAGTCTTTAGTGGCTGGCACATGGGAATAGACCCTCTACAGGAAAATACATACATATAAGAAATCCCAACAATGGTACCTAAGAATAAAGCAGGCCAGCTACCTTTTATTGGCTCATCTGCAACAACAAGCAAATTCAAAGGATTTTGATGTTAGTTATGCTGATTACTTAATAGTTCAAAGCTGGAAAACAAAACAAAACAAAACAAAACAAAACACTTTTTTCAGATTAAAGAAAAACCCAAATTACTGCTAATCATTCTGTCATATTTTCTCTGTAGTAATTACATACCAGTATCATACCTTGTGAATGAAGAATAAGTGATGCAGTGCTGTCTAACAGGAATTCAGTATTTTCAGCACAAACATACAATGAAACTGACCCATAACTATTTTATATGAACAAACTTCCTATACTCTGAAGAAACTCAGCTTTCAGAAATTCAGAGGATCTCAATCTTTGCCTCTGGATCTCAGTGTAACAAATAAGATTTCAACAAAATTCGAGCCATCCCCAGATTCTGTGAACCACTCTGCAGTCAGGTTTAGAGAACAGTTTTGTTTTCTTCCTCTAGTTTAAGCTCCTTATTTAATTGAGGAAGAGATAGAAATATAGATACAGCCAAATTTAATTGCTCAGACTATGTCAGCATTTGAATATCATCTTCCTTATTCCCTTCCTTGCTCGCAAGAAAATTCTACAGTTGTAGGACGAACAGATAGCATTCTGGACATAGATTTTTCAGTAGTGTCAAAAAAGAGCAATGCAAAACGTACAAGCACATATATGCCTCTGTATTGTCCACTGATGACTTTTAATCAAAGGATGCGATTTACCTGATCTACTAGTTAACCACATTGGGCCATGCTTTCCTATTGATCTACCACAGCGGAAGGAATTATTTTAGTTCAAACAGTAAAGTGTTTTGATGGAATCAGTAACTAATTTCATATCTACCTATCACCATAACATCTACATAATCATGTTGGGAGTTAGGTAAATATTCTGCTTTTGCTTGCTATTCTCACAAGAAAAAAAGAGGAACTTCTCTGAAAAAGAGATACAAACATAAGAGATACAAACATCCTCAGCTGATATTACGGGATATAACTCTACCAAAATCATTCTGATACCTTGGTTTACATTAGCAGAGTGCATGGCCTGACATGATTTATAAGAGAAGACAAGAAATGTCTCAGCATTCCTCCCTATATTAACTTCTCTTTTTAATTTATTAATAACAAACAATATAGAGACAGTGTTGATTAGCAATCAGAGGTAGCTATCACTTGCTGCTTAGACTGCCAGCATATTTGGAGGCCATTTCTAGAAAGATCATTTTAAACACCTCATCAACAGTGGAGGTTTAGGCTTATTTGTCATCCAAACAATTCCTAAAAATGCCTCCTAAGAAAGTTTCAGTAGGGGATGTTGGCTTTAAAAATGGAGTAGCACTGGCAGAAAACTGAATATAACTAGTTGAGAAATGCCATCATTTAGATTTGAAAAGTATATTTAGTGTTATTAAAGTTAAATGCTTGTAGCACCCTATAGTGGCAATACATTATCATACTTCGCAATCCCTGCCTTTCTCTGAACGAGATGATTGTGTTGTGTGTACTTAGCTTTAGTTTATAGTTTTCTACAACGTCTATGTCCCTTGATTGCTAGCAAGATGCATTTTCTCTACATGATTTTCTTGTCAATTTTTGTTGAGTTTCCACTTTTAAGTATAAAACATACTGCAAAATACTGTTCAATCTCCACATTGTTATTAAGGTTTATAGGATGGCTGTCATGAAAACAGCATAATGTAGTCTAGCCCTATTGAGCTTTTGTGTAGATTCACGGGAGAGAGATGGACATGAGCAATGACTCAGCAGGCAACTTTTTGGACAAATATCATTCTGTGGCTCCTCCCAAAAAGAGAGGAATACGTTATTGAAAACATTTTTTTCATACACACTTTCCTCCAAAAGAAATTCCTTTAATACTTCAAACTTTCCAAGTAGGATTGGTAAACTATTGTGTTCTGGGTTATAAGATGACATTATAACTGGTGTGTCCAAAAGATTTGAAGACATTCTAGCAAGTGCTGTTCAAATTATTTAGTTTCAAGATACGGATTTTCCAGCTCCATTTATCCTATTCTGTTAAGTATGCCAAAGCCCAGTCTCTGGCCTAAGCACAAGTGGCACAAGATGATTTGTATCCATATCCCTAAACCTGCATTCCAAAAAGAACTGTGTGGCCTCATCCATGCTCCTATTGGAAAAAGTCTGGGGCTTTTACTGGAGAGATCCACGCCCAAGATTTTTTTTCAGAGATAACTAATTGGCAGGAACAAGACTATGTCGAGGCGTGTGTGTGATAATGGTATGGACAAACCGAGGATATTGCTCAAGCCCAGGTCCTACCCCTACTTATTTAACTGGCATGGTCCTACTCCTTGGACCTGATTTTTCTGAAGTGATTGTGTTTGACATAACTTGTGTCAAAACTAAACATTCTAAAGCATATGGATAGGTGTCTGCAGCAGATGAGGGCCAGATGCCAGGCAGCATTTAGCAAGAAAACACAGGTAGTTACTGTAACCTTTACCTGGGAGGTGGGTTGCACATCCATGCCACCTGTACATTTTCCTTGCTTAAGGTCAATCTAAGATCACCTACATATGTAGGCAGCAGTTCTAACAGGTTAAGTCAGAAGGGGAAGGGTCATTTTGGGAAAAAAAAAATAACCCAGTGCAACAAATATGATACTACTTAACAAAGAGGAAGAAGTAGTACTCATGCATAGGATGATACCTTCTTCGAGGTGACTAACATGAGGACTACTCCTCCCTTAATTCCCAGTCCAGCCTTACATAAGAAAGGGGGTGCTTGGGACTTGTGCTACCTCTATGTACAGAGATACTTTTCACCCTTGGTCAAAATAATTAACCAAGGGAACATATTGCCTATGGGTACACCCAAGATGTATGTATGACTCAGAACCAGGCTAGAAACAGTTGAGTGAATCCCAGTAGCATTCATGATTGCAACAGAGAGGAGTGGAAGAAATAAGGAGCATGATTTTCTTTTCCCATGGCTATATATTATTCTATCATTAGACTCCCATAGGACTTCTGCAGCTTTCCCCTGAAGATTCTGATCATTCTGCGCCTACACAAACATCTCAAAATAAGCTGTTCTGATGTGAGATGGAAACCTCCTTTGTCCAGGGGCATCCTAGTTCATACTAAGATGCAGGCCTTTAAAGCAGATGAGCAATGTCCTGGCCAGCCTTGCAAAAGCCAACTACTGCCAGTGCCAAGCACCTGGGGTCCTTTATAACAAACTTGTTGCTCCCTTTGGAACTCAGAAAGCCAGAATTCCTCTACCTAATCCACATGCAAAGCCCGTCTCCAAGCATGCCTAACCCTTTCAAAGAATAGGATGGGAAATCAACAGTCTGCCACCTGGAAAAGTCATTTAGCCTGTTGCTAAACCCAAGTTCAAATCATTCCTCCTTTTGACAGAAGCCCAGCTTCTGTCTTACCAGCAAGCTTCTTCAAACACTGAGTTATATGATATTTTTAATGGGAATGAACACAATTACCACAGGTTTTCTACCTCCCTGAAAATATATTTAATTATTCACTGGAGAGAGTAAGGCTACAGTCCTTTTATTAATATTATGACATACAGATATTGGTCTCACTGCTGTAAAGTCTAAATTAATATTTAGGTATACATGGAATTCTTCTTTTTCTTTTTATATTGTACTTTTCAGAATCTTATCAATTGGGTGATTAAAATAGGTAGAGAGAAGAGTAATTTTGTAGTATCATGTAGCAACAGCTGATCTGCAGAGGCAGAACAACTTAAAGCCACTTTCACTACATTATGTTCCAGTTAAAGTGAGTGTAACATTTCAGTAAGACTGAAATGAAATACTAGAATACACCAGTGATAATGTTGTGTTTTGTAGATTCTCTTTTGCCAGCCCAGCTTACATTTCCTACTGCTATTGCAGATTGCCTTTCCTGGGGAAGACCTTTCAGCTGATTAGTGGAAGGTACACGGCCTGGTTGTTTAACCACACCTTCCCAAATCCAGGAAGGAGTACTGTCAGACCTTTTTCATATGCATTTTTTAAATCTAAGAAAACCTTCATGACAATGCAGATGTATTTGGCAGTCCATTGTTCACCCAAAAGGTGTGGCAAAGTTCATAAACTAAAGAAGGAAGAAAAAAATGCTATAAATAGTATGCAAAATGTCTAAACCTTTTCACTGCTTCTAGTGGCCACAGAAAATGGCTGAGCAGTGTCTTTTGTTCTCCTTTCTAAAATTGCTTGGCAGAGAAAAATGCTAATTGGAGCAGGTGCCACCACATTTCATGGAGATACACAATCTTCAGTGTTACTGGGTCTGATTTTCCCACAATTTGAATACCACTCTACTCTGCAAATGGGTGAAATATCTGGCAGAGGTCCCTGAAACTCTGGCCCATGCTATGCTAAACTTGTGTATCTTGATCCTTGCACCACTGCCATTACCACCTTAGCTAAAGAACACAAAGAGTTACTGATAAAATCAGTTATCTAAGGAAAATTGTTTTGAAAATCTGGCAAAGTCAAACGACATCTGTGTGGTACCAGCTGAATGGCTGTAACCAGTTTTGTAGCTTATGTTGTTGATAAATAGCTTAATTTTTAGTGTGTTACTGTCATCTGAGTTAACAAAGAACATTCAAAACAGTGGCTAAAGAAATGAAAATCAGATTCTGATCAATAGTAGTGGGAGTTTGAGAATTATGATTAGATGGGTTTTTTCATTAAAGAATGACTTCATAATATCCCCATCACTTAAAAATCCCCACTGAGAAAAGTCTGGGAAAGAACCAACAGTGCTGATCTCAGGGAAAGCCATCTTGTTAAAAGATGTTAGAGGAGGAGAAGTTGAGGGGAGAAAAGTTTCTTCGTGCTCCCTATCTGAAATTTTCTTATAGCAATTAATTGGTCATGGGCACTGTAAATACATAGGAGACAACTCCTCCAGGCTGTTCTTTTTATGGTGCAGATAAGGAGATGTATCTGCCCCATAAAATGATATCCATGTGAGGAACTTCAAATTGCACTTATCTGATAGTCTGTGTTTCTCTCCTTGTCCTGCTATTGTGTGGGATTATTTGTTAGGGCTAAGCAGCCTTTTCTCTTGTAATGATGATACTTTCTTTTACTATTCGGCTTGAATTAGGTGACTGAGAACTTGATTGTCATTTGGAAACTGATATGGAAATTTTATACCAATCAAAATAGCCCAGTGAACTGATATTCCACCTATTTAATGAAATCTTCATTTGACAAGTGGGTTCCACATTAGTTTGATCAGTGCACATAACTGCTATGCATGTCAGCCAAATGTAACAGATTGCGATCCTGTTCTCTATCCACATCAAAGCTGAATGTGAGCATGGGAGAAAAGCAGATTTTTCCCCAATCCTGGAAGAAGCTGGCTGTGGTACAGTTAGCAAAGAACAGCTTCCTGTAGAAAAGTTGTTGGAAAATGCATTCCAAAATCATTAACTGCAGAAATAAGACCAAAAATGAGAACCAGAAAGGACAGAGTTGGACTTAAAAAGGTTCAGGAAGGATAAAAAGATGGTTGAAAGTACAATATTACTTCTCCACACAAGAAACAAATGCATCAGCTAAGACCCTTTTAGTGTGGCAAGAAGGTATAAGTGGTCTAAAAAATCATGATCAGTATGAGAAGGCTGTATTTTGATTCTCCCCTAGTATAAAAGCTATTCGGTATCAAAATTAAGCCAGTAGGAAGAAAAAAAAGGAAGAGAAAAAGAAAGAGAAAGATAGGAAAAAAAAAGAAAAAGAAAAAGGAAATGGAAAAGGAAAAGGAAAATAAAAAAGAAAAAGAAAAAGAAAAAGAAAAAGAAAAAGAAAAAGAAAAAGAAAAAGAAAAAGAAAAAGAAAAAGAAAAAGAAAAAGGAGAAAAGGAAGAAGAAAAAGAAGAAGAAAAAGGGAAAAAAGAAAAGAGGAAGAGGAAAAAGGAAAAGGAAAAGGAAAAATAGGTGTTTCTTCCTACAATACATATGTAAGCTGTCCTTACTGCAGGAAGCTGTTTCCAATAGTTCATGAAATGCAACAGTTTATTTATACACATGTATATCTCCATTGAGTGTGTGTGTATACATGTAAGTATGATCATAAATATCTATATATGCATGTGTGTATACCAATACATAAAACAGTTCAATAAGAAACAAGACAAATTTGTAGAAGAAATTGCATTTGGCTAAGAAAGTCCTTAACACACAAATTAATAGAAACTGTAAGGACAGTTAGGGAAAGCAACTTAAATGCTTTCCCTGTCCTTCCACTCGTCCCTGAGCATCTGCTTTTGGCCACTGTTGGAGACAACATTTGGTTAAATAGGCCCTTGGTCTGACCAAGGACTGCCACTCCTTTGTTATGCCCCTATGGTCAAAATTTGTATAAGACACAGAACTAAAATTACATTAAAATGATTTCCTAATTTTTTGATGTTGATGTAAACAATTAGCAATATGATTGAGGTGACATCAATTTTTTGTGGAATGTTGAGATTTCAGGTATTAAAATAAGCCACTCTCCTTAGTCAAGGGGCTGTCATTCATGCCCCCACCCGAGAGTCATTCAGCATTGTCACTTCAGTTTCTTCCACCTGAATTTCTTCTCTAGTTACCTGATAATGTGGAAAGTATATATATGTGTAAATATGGAGAGCATTGTATTTTGTTAACACATTTAAGACCCTTTCCTGACTCACAGATACCTCTACAGTCAAATAAAATTGCTCATCTGTTCAAATAACAGATAAAATAACAAGGCAGATTTATGTTATGTGTTGAAATGTAGGTCATGTGCAGGGGTAAAATAGAAAACAGTATCCCAGAAGCGGTGTCTTCTATCCACATTCCCCTCTCAGCATCTCTGGAGAAGAATTCAGCTGTCTCATTGTTCTCTCTTGTCCACACAAATGGAAGGATTAATAGCATTTCCAAGCATATTCCAAGGAATAAATTTCAGGTACAGATTTCAATCACAGACAGAACTATGTGAAAGGAAGAAGAACATATTTCCTAAATTAAGATTTTCTGCAAGTAGGGGTTCATGCGCTGAGAAGCTGAATAAACAATTCAGTTCTCTTCTTGGCTATACAAAATTGTTGTCCTTTGATATAAACTGCCCAATAGATTCTTACAATGGTGAGAAAGTTAGCACATTTTAAATATCAACTTCTCCTTCCCTTGTATTCTGAGTAAATTATATTCTTCTGAATAATTGTGTTCAAAACTGTGAGTAGTTTAGAAAGAATGTTGGCAGAAATAATCTTTTACATGAGTTTCAAAGTTCAGTACATGAATCAAGCTGAAGGATTTTTCTTTTCTTTTTTTCTGTTGTTAAGTGCAATGAAAACAAGGCTGGACTTCACAACAGGAAGATTTCAAAATAATTTGGGTAATATTAGAAGGGGAAAAGTCAGAACAGAATTATTATAATTATCTTGGTGTAATCATGGAGTCTCAGATCAGTTCCTGAAGTTCCAGATCCTGCCATAGTGCCAGAGGAGTAGACCATGAAGAACCCAGTAATTTCAAGTGTGGGCTGCTCTGGATCCTTGTGTAGGCTATTAGCCTTGAGAAAATTAAAGCCATTTAATGTCTAAGTAAATAATTTGAATTCTGCTCAATAAAAGGAGAAGCCAAATTGGTAACAGACTTTCCATCACAGGCCCTATTTAACAAAAAAGCTAGGCTACATCAAAAGTTAGGCTCCTACCCCTATGTTTGTCGCTCAAGACACCCCTACTGTAATTCATCTTGCTCTAGTGTAGATGACTAAAGTAGGTCAGAGCATTGGGCTCTAGAAGTTACTATTCCTTTTCACTGTCTTGAAAGGGACCCTAAGATGACAAGTCAGATGTAGGTTTCTACACTGTAAACACCTAGACATGTCAGATGAACTCCATGTAATGGTAGGATTTCAAATGAAATTTTTACTCTTGCAGAAAGCAATGCCTTCCTGTCAAATTAAAATGAAAAGGAAACAAGCACAGAGATATTTTATTTTTCTCAGTATCTGGCCAAAATTCAAGTCACAAAGCTCATTATGCAGCCTCAGCAGTACTGCATCTATATTATATCAAAATTTATCTCATTCCCAAGCAATGCACTGAAGAGAACAACTTCCCTACTGCACTGTGGCCACTTACACAAATAGTGTGATAAGGAAACTATAATTCGGCCATGTTGGAGTCTGACGCACAGCGAAATTGCAAATTGAGAGGAAGGAGAGAAACCAAGAAATCATTGTGTTTTCCTAGCAGCTCTGTCCCTTTCATTCACAGGTACAAACAAAATATTGCTTTTATTTTTAAAAGGAATATGTCAAATCTTTCTGGATTTGAATCCTCTGTACATATATATATATATATATATTAAAAAAAACACCTTTATTTTTGGGTTTACCTGTCTTGCTTTTAGTTAACTGTATTCAACTGTTCAGATCCCTGAGCTGCAGAGAAACCAGTATAAATGGGGTTTGACATCTTCTATGTACCTGTGAGCGAAACTTCCACAGTATTGTGCCTAAATCAGTCTTAGAATGCTTTATCTTTTCTTAATTTTTATTTTGAAATATGCAATTCTACTCCAGAATGTTTGAAACTTCTAAACTCATATTGCTAAACTCATTTCAGGCTGAAGCAGAAAGCTCCAAGTTAGCGAGCTCTTCTGTAGTTTAATTATATAGCCAAGCTGGGTGTGTGAACACAGCCACGGCACACTGGAGAATAAATTGCTGGGTTTGGTTTTTCTTGATTTACGAGTTGCTATAAGAGATGCATGTTCCCAGGGAGTGGTGAGAAGTAGGGGTGTGTTAAACAGGTTTAAGAACATTTTAAAGAGACATTGTCAGGTTTGAGACACAGTATATCTGGTGCACTTCCTCCTTCCTTCCAAATAACATTTTCTGTCTCTGTGGTTACGAACAGCTGAGCTGCACCCTGCCTCTCTATTTAAGTGATACCACAAAATCCAGTGTAGCAGTTATGTGTCACACTGGTTGCTCTCTCTCTTGTTTTTTCTCTATCAGTCAGGAAATGAAACTTCCAGAACTGCTGTTCTTTCCACTCCTCAGAGGGCAGAATTCCCATGCCATCGAGTTCAGCCAGTAAAATCTTGTGGTTTTCTGTGAAAATAGTTGTGCCGAGGATAAGCAACACTCGGATCAAGCTATTTCTCCACTCAGAAGGATACAGAAGTTATTTGCTAGTGTTGCTGGGGCCACCACTTTGGCTTCTGAAATACCCCAATCCAAACTTTGGGTTGCAAGTTCCCAGGAACCTTCACAAAAGTCACACGATTTTGAACCAGAGTTTTCTTGTTTCTCAGAAGTTTTGTGTGGAGAATGAACAAAATTTTAAATCTTTTTTACACATAGTATTGGCTTTGAGCCTTGGAGATCTACTGGGTATTTTCTCCTTCTGGATATCCTACTGTAACCAAGGTTCATTCCAATTGAAAATGAGAGCAATCTTTCTTAAACAGTTTTCACAAGAGATGACTGAAACAGCCATTTCAAGCCCTTACTTAGTGTAGAAGAATAAACAGAACACAATGTATGTACAAACTTCAACCTGATACTATTACAAATAACATCGAAATCTTTGTTTGGAAGGATCCAACCTCATTCTCTAGGGAATATATTTAAATCACTTTTTCTCCCCTACCTAGAAAATATGTTTAATTTTGGATCTCTCATGGCACTATACTATAGCACTTACAGTGCTATGAGATGTTCTGTATAATACAGTCAACACCAAAAGATCCAGTATTTAATTACTTGAGAAAATATATCTTTTAAATTCCCCCTTCGAAAGGCAATACACACAAAAACCATTGCTAGCCAGATCAAAACTGAGTTCATGAAAAGAACAGAGTGGGAATATGACTTGCAAGTGCCGCTGTTTGGAAGAAGCAGAGCAGATGGAGACTGCAATTTGGAAGCAGGTAGCAGAGTAACTGAAGAGGAGATGAAATAAAAACAAAGGAGGAAGATGTCAAAGAGAAAATGGAAGAAAGCAGAAAAGTATCTGGAAGGTGGAGGATTTGTCTGATCCCATATACTGACAGTGCAAATCCTACAGAGCTGTGCTCATGAAGGGTTTAGAGAACTGTATACTTCTCTATGAAGATTAATGTTTCCAACTGCTATTTACACAATGATATAAGTGTTTATATAAAAAATAGAACAATTCTTTCCCCAGATACCCTACATTTTAGAAAAACTGCAATCAGCTGAAGAGAGACAGGATGAGCAGTGATGTTGCATGAGAACTATGTCATGAACAATGCATGGTATGCCAGTTATTCCTTCCACACGGCTTGTGATTGGGACAGATTAACATCTGAACTATTCTGCAGAAAGAGCAAATAAAGGCAAACACTTGGGATGAGAAAGGGTGGTTGCTCAGCTGCAAACCATAGAACCAAAAGATTTGAAGACAATGCCACAAATAGGCAACTCCCAGAGGTTCATGCAGAAGGGCAAGTTCAGTTATAGCCTCTTAATACAATTTTTTTCAGGGTTTTGTGAGGCCAGCCTCCTATACAGTCAAAGGGACTACAAGGACTACCCATTCAGGAAATGCCACAGGTATTGTCATGAATCACTATCTCTGTCATTGATCTAACTGAACTAACTGAACAGTGCAGTAATCCAGTGAACGGGTATTGACAATAGGTTTTGCAGTGAACAGCAAGGGTGTGGTTTTGTGATCAGTTTAAACTGACCTATTACCACGTTCCCACCAAAAGTAACAGTTGTACCTTCCCTGGCCTGCTCTTGGCTGTGGTCTCCAGCTAGTCCCTTAGATTGCCTTGGTGAGACTAGTAAACATCACAAGCCAATTCACTGTAAGTCTCACAATCAAAAGAACTGAAGTAAAGCATATAGGAAAAAAAAAATAGCTACAGGCTAGGGCAGGACCCCCTCCATAATATTGAGTGGTTTACACAAGTCAGGAAACCAGCTCTTAAAGTTAGCATCTCAGCAATTACCAAAACAGAAGGAGAGGTCACACTTCAAAATCAGTATTTTAACCTCTCTGTAAATTCAGTCATATTGTTACTAGTGATTTCCCTTCCCTAGAATAATTTCACTGTCCTAACAGCCACATTTTTTTTTAGTACAAGAGCAGTCTCCCACAGGTTTTCAGTTGGAAGTACTTGCCAACACTCAGCAGAAACCATCTAGGGCCTTTCAGAGTATGTCCTAAGTTTCCTTAAGTACTACATTAGCTTTCCTCTCATCTACAAATCACACCTTGCTCACATCTCTACATGTACAAATATGGGGCAAACTATTAAAAATATAACTGAGTAATATGGGTAATTTTTCCATCATTACTCATTCATCTTTTCCATTTGGAAGAACTTTCTCTGATCTCAACATTTGTTTTCATGTTAGTGGTCTTTGATATTTGTCAGACACTGCTGGAAAGGGTAAAACTTGAAGATGTGATCTGAATGACAGGAACCACTTTCATTTTAAGGTATTAAGGAAGTCATCTGACCTCCAAAGTAGTCAATAACCCAAAAGAAAAAAAGACATACTTTCTCACATTTCTCTATCACTACCCTTGAAGACAGACTGTACTGGTTTTGGCTGGGATAGAGTTTTCTTCATTGTAGCTCATACAGTGCTGTGTTTTGTGACCTAAGCAGCGTTGATAATGTTTTAACTGTTGCCAAACAGTGTTTACACAGCATCAAGGCCTTTTTTGCTTCTCACGCCACCCCACCAGAGAATAGGCTGGGGCACATAAGAAGTTGGGAGGGGACACAGCTGGGACGGGTGACCCAAACTGACCAAAGGTATATCCCATACTATGCGACACCATGGTTCACAATAAAAGCTGGGACAAAGGAGGAAGAGGGGAACATCTGGAGTTATGGTAATTGTAACTATGAGGCGTGATAGCGCCCAGCTTTCCTGGAGATGGCTGAGCATGTGCTTGCTCATGGGAAATAATGAATTAATTCCTTGTTTTTCTTTCCTTGTGCATGCAAAGCAAGGCTTTGCTTTTCCTGTTAAACTCTTATCTCAACCCGCTTTTTTTTTTCTCACTTTTACTCCACTTATACCCTTCAGGTTTTCTCCCCCATTCCACCATGTCAGGAGTGAGCAAGTCGTGTGTGGTGTTCAGCTGCACACTGGGGTTAACACACAACACAGACTTTAATTAAATAGGATCATTTTATAGAGTCACATAATCACAAAATTGTTGAGGTTTGAAGGGACCTCTTACAATCAGGTAGTTCAATGCCCTTGCTCAATGACAATCAGTGAAAGCATGTTGCCCAGGACAGCACCCAGCTGGGCTTTGAATATCTGCAAGGATGGAAACTCCACAACCTCTCTAGATGATCTGTTTCAGTGTTTGAACAGCCCTGCAGTAAAGAAGTATTTTATTGTGTTCAGATGGAATTTGATGATTTTTAACTTGTGTCCATTGCCTCTTGTCCTGTCAGTGGGCACTACTGGGAAGAATCTGTCTCTTTTTCATTCCTTCCCCTGATGAGATCTCCTTAAGCCTTCTCTTCTCCCAGCTGAACAGTTCTATCTTTCTCAGCCTCTTCTCATATGAAACGCACCCCAGTCCCTTAAACATCTTTGTGGACCTGCACTGAACTTGCTCCAGTAAGCCCATATCCTTCTTGTACTGGGTAGTCCAGAACTGTACACAGTACTCCAGACGTAGCCTCACCCGTGCTGAAGAGAAGAAGGATTACCTCCCTCAACCAACTAGCAAAGCTCTTAAAAATGTAGCCCAGGAGGCTACTGGCCTTTCTTGCCCTGAAGGGTACATTGCTTGTTAGTGGTCATCTTGTTGTCCACCTCCTGGACAATCTCCAGTCCAAGGACTTTCTAAGCAAAGAAACTTTCCAGCCAGTGAGGCCCCAGCGTATACTGGTGCCTGAGGTTATTCCTCCACAGATAGACTTTGCCTTTACCATCTCTGAAGTTGATAAGATTCCTCTGTGCCCTGTTCTCCAGCTTGTGAAGATCCCTCTGAATAGTGGCAGTACCAGTCAGCACATCAACCAGTCCTCCCAGTGTTGTATTGTCTGTGAATCCCCCGAAGGTGCACTGTGCTCCTTTGTCCAGGTTGTTAATGAAGATGGGGAAGAGTATTTGACCCAGTATTAAGCCCTGGAATACACCACTACTGACTTCATTAGGTTAGATTCAACCATCTAAAGCACAGACCTTCCTGTGTTGAGCGACAAGTTCTCTTCTCCCTAAGCTATATGTACACTATATAAATTGTTACTTCCCTACGGGGGGGGGAGACCAAGCCAGAATTAATAACTTTGAAAAGCAGTCCACATTTTCTCTCTGTAATTATGTACATCTTCCCTTCATGGGACAGTGCAAACCTGTTTCCTTCCTCTTTTTCTCTAGTTCTTGCCACATCCCATCTCTGACAACTGTGGTAGATGGAAAAGATTAAGGGTTTCCTTGAATTCTTTATTTAATAACTAACAAGAAGGAAGGATGTAATCAGCCATGCATTGGCAACTTTATAATTGTAAAGTAAACAAAATGTAAACTATCTATCTCCACTTCTACCTTCTAATTAATGCATTGTAATTACTCAAATGTACTGATATATTTTCATTCTGTTGCAACAGAAATGACTATTGAAAAGTTTGCAAAAAGAAAGAATAGTACAAGCCCCCAAACTGGAATTCATATACAGGATGCTGTTTAAACATAAATGTGTATTAGAAGCAAAGAAGATGAACATAATAAATAGGCATATTTTAGTGCAATGCTTCCACTGACTCAAATAGTATTTAATCACATGCAGTTTTGTGTAAGTTCTAAAGTTGTTGCTCTGTGATGAACATCCAAGCTAATTTGAATACACAGGTACAGTATCTCATAAGCAGTAGTATTATGGCAGGTAAAATACATAATAGTTTTGATTTACTCAACAAGGTACAGAATATGTATTCAGGCAAATATATGACCACACATAGGAAGCAGACATCATAGATAGTGTGCAGATGAGGGAAACTTTAACCACTACTTCATATATTCTAATTGCACAGAAAATTTCATGTTTGTAAAAAAGAAATATTAGTTTACTGAGCTTAAATATGGACATGTACAAAATTAATGTTCTAGATGACAGTCTTTCTCTGTAATTGTCATGAGCAGTGTGCCACACAAGCAGTAGGAGTCCCAACCCTGGCCCCTGGGCTGCTCATGCAAAGTCTCTGAACGCAAGGTGGCCACGTGTCCCTTGTATTACCTTCTCCTCAATTTGTGTTTAATGGAGTGGTCCTTTGAAGGAACGATGGTGGACACCCGTCTGTTTCTGGTTCCAGATGTATAGAGCTCAGAATAAGGCACCTTCAAATCAGATGACATCTGCTGCCCTTGGTATTTTTCTGTTGACAACTCCCAGGTGACTCCACAAAGGAAAAGGGAATTTCAGGTGACTCCATATTGAAGGGCTTCTGACTCCATGCATAATTTAAGGCAGGCAGAGACAGCCTGACTCAGAGCTTTGCATGCCAGTGTAAGTGGCAGGTACTTCACTGCATCCTCTGGCTATGTCTGACCTTCCTAGAACTGCTCTAATGTCCTCGTTGAGAGTCAGCACTAAGCCTAAGGACAGATGCAAATTCTGAAATCTTAACAAAACAGCACCAAGCAGTGACAGACACAAGGAAGTATCTGCTTACTTCTACCAGTAGATAGGGATTTTCAGTACACGTGCTGAGATGTGTCCAGATATGAGTTGTTATCGGTCTTGGGCTGGGATCTGCCCTTGCTGTTGCTGCTCCCAGCACCATGCAGTGATCCAAGTCACAGCAGCTTATACATCTTGTTACACTGCAGCTTCAAGGAAGGGTCAGACTTGAGAGCTTCTGCTATATTTCAGGATGACCCAGTATAAAAATCTATGAAGGGTTGATTCACTAGTTCTAGCACCACAAGATGAATCTTCAGGAAGCTGCTCAAGCTGTGTGAACAGATTTATTATCTTCATGCTAAAGGGAGGGTAGTGCCTTTACTTCTGACTGCATGTCCTTGCACCTTTCTCTGAAGCATCTGGCTCTGGGCCTGGTTGGTGTGTAGGTCTAATCTAGTGTGTCGATGCCTCTATAATGGAAAGCATTAAAAGAACTGCCCTTTTTTCTACCTGCCTTCACAATAGAGTGATTCAAAATATGATATTGCTGTTGAAATGTTATAAATATCAAAGTCAGGTTCCCCCCACAGTCTGAACTATAAAAATTGATTTAATTGATTTAATTTTCCACACTCTTTCTCAAAAAAAAAAACAACTCAAACCAAACCAGATATATTCATCCAGTTACTCTTTAGCCCAAAGACCACAGGACAAGATAATATACACAAGTCTGAAGAGCATACATGGTGCTCATTTAATTTAATCACTATCTATTAAGTATTTACATAAACACAGTCCTCCAAGGATTTTTTTTTTCTTTTTTGCCAAGAGCAGTTCCTTGAAAGATGATAGGGCAGGAAATACTACACGTATTATTACAAATAATTACTTAGAGTGAATGTACCAATTTTCAAATGTTAATTATATTGGGTGATCTTGCGGCTTTCCATACTTCGGAAAAACAAATAATTTATTCTTCTTGCACTAGTTTATAGTTGCTTTTAGATACTGGCAGTACTTTTTTTTCTCCTGTAACAAAGTTCTGCCTTCCATCCCCTTGGAAAGACACTGTCTCAGTCCCACTCTGCCTGAAGTAATATAAAGACTCAGACAGTTTCCATCTGAAGAGGCAACTGCAGAGAATAAAACAGTCCCTCACCTCACGGTGATCCAAGACAAGAGTAGCTGCTTCCAAATGAATGCGACTTACCCACAGACTCCCACATATAGACCCAGTCCTCTTCACGGGCTGCTTGCTGGAATGCAGAGCTACAGCCACAGCAATCCCTTCCTTAGTTTAGATCTCCCGCCAGATGATTTGAGGACTCAAACCAAAGCACCTCTATGATTCAACACCGGAAGCTCTCTTTCAGGAGCAGGACTTTCAGGTAATAAGAGATAATGTAATACAACAGTACTGTTCGCTCCCCCTACCTCAGCCCCTATGTATTCTCCATTGAAAGCACTAGTCAATTAAGATTATTTCACAAATAAGGAGAATTTGGCTGTAAATAAAATTTCATTTTACTGTTCAAGCAAGAAAATAGAAACTGGTCTAGACTTGAGACACTCTGTAGCTCAGAGCTCACAGTAATGTTCACAGTGGTAAAAATAAATCAGTATTTTAACAAGACAGTTGTGTTAGAAAACTGCTGACCTGCAGAGTCTTATGCACTTAGTCTTCTGAAAGGTTAAATGAATTGTTCTGTAAAATGAAATTTAAATCCAAAGGTGTAAGTCTAAAAAACCTCAGCCTGCTTCTTTCCTCTATAGAAAAATATACGTTCCATAGGCAGATCATTGTATTGGGAGTTGTCTAGTTGTGTATGCCTCTGTATGGGCATTTACCCAGTTTGGATTGAGCAACTTGGTGCCTACCTCACATCTAAACTGGGTGAGTATCCACAGGTGATACTCCCTTGACAAAGACATGCAAAGAGTTTAGTGCAATACATGTTTTCAGGGGTTGCCTAACCCAGCAGTCAATGCTGGGCACTTAAAAAAGAGAGTTGCTGCAGATGCTTCATAAATGTGACCACAATTGATGTAGTAGCAAACAAATAATGCCTATTTTGCATGTGCTTAAAGAGAAAGCACAAAGAAAAGCAGTAGCTGAAGCCTTTCTCCTGAAGAAAATGTCCAAACTGCTCTGAAGATGGAAGGTCCCTTCTCCCTACACGGCAGATACTCAGAGAAATAACCATTCTCTGTCTTTTAGATGGAAGTTGTGGTGCAACTAAGAGTCATTTAGCTATTTTGTGCTAGGTTCAAGAACAGGTAAATAAACAGAATTGCTGTATCCAGATTTTGCTACAATAATGCATGAATAAAACCCATAGGTATCAAAGTTATTGACATATTTGTGTTGTATGAAGCAGTTTGTGATTAGCAATACCAGTGGGTTTTTTTGTTTTGTTTCGTTTTGGTTTTGGTTGGTTGGATGTTTTTTTTGTTGTTTATGGTTGGTTGGTTTTTTTCTTACTTTTTGTGAGCATATATAACACAAAGAACAATTAATTTTCTCTTGGAACATAAAAGAGGTTTGAAATATCGCTTTTACTGGCTCTATATAGTTTTATCTGTCCATAAGCCTCCTGCTACATTTCACAAGGTAGATCCACAAGTTGTGCCCTCAACCTCCTAAAAAAAAAACGTCATAACTCAGCACAAAATCTTTCCTTTTTTCTCCCTGAAACACAATTGAGTTGAATCTTCTCGTTCTGTTACTAAAATGTTATGGTTGTTACAAAATGCAAAAGGTACTTTATAACTTGAGATATATGGGGAAAGACTGTCCAGATGAGTCGACCTCAAAACTTCCAAGCGGTTCAGCTGTGCCTTTCTAGGCTTTGCCCTGAGCACACACATGCCTACGAGAGTATTGATACCTCTCAATGATCATAGTGTGGCCCTTTTTGTTCATATGTGTTCATTGCCTTCACTTAACAACAGAAATCACACAAAAATTACATCCACAATAGGGATTCTAACATTTAAACCAAATAACTCTTACTCTTCTTTCTGAACTGGCCATGCAACAAAGACCATATCAGATACCGACAGCCATTAGTCTTCGGGCTCATGTAAATACCTTTTAATAAAAGAAATACATAATCTTACTAGTCCACTTGCTTATTTGCAATGCAGATTCTCTGAAAACTGAGATCAAACTCAATTTGCAGTTATTTATTCTAGAACATACTTACAATTTATTGCAATTTGCAGTTTGAGCACTAGGTGGAAATAGAGCAATGAAAATAAGATGCTTTATCAAATCTTCAGCACAACAAATGGAATTGCTTTCTCCAACACACATGACTGAAATCTCAGAAAGGAGAAATGGCAGCTTAAATCCATTTCATTTTCTTGGGGACCTCTATAATTTTCATTTCTTGCATACAAGAATAGGAGAAAATATTCTCCCTAGCCTTCTTAAACTTGATTTTTAAATTTTATTTCCTTACTGATTTGCTTTAAATTTTTTGATGTATGTATTCAGAGTGCTCACATACATTTCTATTCATTGTTATTCGAGTATTTCAGCAGAAGTTAGTACCCGGATTAGACATGTAGCATTTTTTCCTCTATTGCTATTGCAGTTCTGCAAAACTTTAAGTTGAACATAGACTGAACTGCTTTTGCCTGCTTCCACTTGGTTGTCATAGATTCTAAACAAATAAAATAGTGAAAATAGACATTAATGCTTTCTTTTCACTCACGACATGCTTATGCAACAAGAAAAGGACAGCTAGAAAAGTCAATCTAATTTTACTCCTTTGCATAACTCAGGTCTAGGAACCTCTTTATTATAATTCTAAATAGTTACAGCTCCTAAAAGAGAATTGAAATTATATTTAGCTTTGGATGATAGCCATCTTTTACATATTGTGTTTTTTATGGAAAACTTGGCTCCAGAAAAATCCATATGCAGAACGCAGCTGCAACCAAAGCCCACAGAAATGAGGAGGAATGATGTAGCACTTCATTGGAAACCACAAGGCAGAACCGAGTTGCACAACAGCAATGTTGGCCCTAGCATACGTGATCAGGATGGGACACCCAGGCATTCTCATCCTACTTCCAAGAAATGATCAGTCATAGTGTAAGATTTGAAAGGACACAGTCATGATTTCTGTAGCCTCACAAGAATGCGACCCAGTCCTCCCTTTCAGTACTGCCTGCAGAGCTTGAAAGGTGTGGGTTAAGAAGCTGGTATAGCAGCAAAGGACATCTCTAGTTTTATTTAGAATTCATGACATGCTGTTTTATTTTTTATTGATATCTTGCTTGTATCCAGAATGAATACCTACAAACCATAAGGATTCCTGAAATATTTTCATTTCTTCCAAATCTTTCTAAACTTTTTAATTAAAACATTGGTGATCACCAATAACTTGTTCTATTTCATTCTGCATGTTTACCCAAATTCTGCCTCTTTGCCCACCTTACAGGACAATAAGAGGGCAGATACTAGTATCACGGGCCAGTTTTACACAGTTTGAAGCAGATTTCAACTGCCTGAGGTGACTTAGTTGGCTCAAATGCCAGAGCCAGTATTCATAATGGCAGAATACAAGACAAAACCTTAACTGAATGTGAAACCTCTTGAAGCTTGGGCAGTAACTAAACCTATTGTTCCCAATCCAAGTTAATATAACCTTCTACATACTGGATATCTCAATTAGATATGTGAGATTAAATTATTTCAAGTACATTTTCTAAACTCTGAATGAAAAAATGCTAAGCTAAACTCAAAGAGCAAATACAAGGAAGGTGTAGAAGACCTACTGTCTGCATTCCTTTGTGTGTGTGGTGAATGAAAAGAAGCTTAGATAGGGGAAGATATTAATGCAACTATAAAGTAAAAACTTCTGTTTCGGAAGAGTTTTGAGGAATTCAGTGCCAGTTGCCATTGAATTAAACCTACCAGTGGGATACTGTATGCTTCCTGAAAGCTCTTTGAAAAGTTGAAAGAAATATATAAATTCTGTAGAACAACTAGTGTCTAATGTAGTACTTTGTCCTCTTCCTCACAAGATGGTCATCCCAAGCCTTATCTGTAAGGTCATCTTTTAGAGGAGAAGGTACATGTTAAATAACATGGAAAACTTCTTGCAGTACAATAAAGCAGTGTCATTCATCCTGCACTTAAAATTGAAAGGCAGTGAACTCTTAAGTAAAATATAGCAATTGTTAAATGCAGAATAGCAACACATCTTTAATAAACCAGGTTCTTGTGTACATCCAGTATCATCTCTGCTCAAAACAGTGTCAGATGATACCTTCATTCTTTGATTTGTCCTATTATTCCAACTCTGCTCAGTATGTAGGAACTGGATTTAATATCAACATGACTTTCCAGTACAGTCTAGCTACATGACTAAACAGTTTCCTGATGCCAATTTAAAGAACTCACATATTAGTACTGAAACGAGAAGAAAAAAAAACTTTTTAGGATAATTAGATCCCAGATTACACAAGGCAGTAGTACAGGGGAAATGCTACTTGTAAATTAAGCAGAGGTTATGTAGAAAACACTGAAAGTCAAACACAAATGTTCTCCTTTATTTTAATTTCAAAACAATCCCCATTTCCAAGTTCCACAGGCAAGTTTATGGCTATAACATGGACTTACCAATTTTGGCACTGAAGAGTGTAGCTCGCGAGAGCTTTCCAAATGCAAAAACTTCCACTGCTTATAAAGCTGTTGATTTATTGACCCCTAATGTGCCTCCGGTTACTATTTCCTACATCTAAAGCCACTTTTCAATCAATATTCAAGTTTCAGGTTAAAGAAGACTAAAAGTTTGCCTCTGCTGTTATCTACTCTGGCTGGCTGGCAGCTGCTGTTGGTGACTGAAAGTGTTACTAGGAGTGGTTTTGGCTCTGAATAGGATAGTTGTGAGTCAACGTGTGGGATAAATCCAGACATGCCCAGCTTTCCTCCTGCTCTGTAAACAAAGTATTCTGACACAGAAATCTGAATTTGATGATCTTTAGATGCAATAAATATGTCTGCCTTTGTGACACATAAAAACTGTCTTCATACTGAGTCAAATAGGCATGTGACACAGGTTATTTTCTGAGGCACTCTAAATTGCAATGACTCCCTTGCCTGGAAGGTCAAGCATGAGTGAAAGGCATCAAGAGTGAGATCCTGGCTTCTCTAAAGCCAAGAGCAAAATCCCATCAATCTCAACAGAATAATGGCATTGGCCCAAGACATTGCAGACCATTTTGAAGGAGACTTCCCACAGGGCCTATTTTCTTCCTCTCCATCTTACTCTTCTGACCACTACTTTGCATCTTCTCCCATCTTTGCTTATACCCAGTTTCCTCTATCAGAAAACCCCTCACTACAAATTTCCACGTCATGTTTCCACTGTTGCTTCAAACAGATCACCTTTATATTTTAGTTTCTTTTGGTCAAGTTAGTTTCCAGCTAATAGCATAATCTGAAATCTCTACACATTATTTTTTTCCAGGTGAATAGCTGCGTTGAAGCAAGAGGTATTCAGATGAGTTCTTTAGAGCATGTCTTCATGTTACACATAACAGGGATAGTAATTGGCTTTCCTCGGTTAATATCACACATTACAAGTCTTGGCACTGTAGAATAGCTTCTGCAGACAGATTGGATTTTAAGCAGGTGACCAACAGGATTCTATATTCAGTCACTGAAGGTACTAATTGACACTTCAAAAATGGAATTATGTATATGAAATCTTGAACTGTGTTTTGTCAACAGAGGATGTTAGGAATTTGTGTTTGAAATGTATAGAAATAAGATGGTCATAGACAGAAAAAGACATATGTAGCCATCTGTTTTTGCAGACACTACCTAGTCCTGCTATCTCCAGTAAACTGAACAGGTATAAACATAGTTTTCAAATTTTTGTTAAGAAAATGCAAGGAGAAATGAAGACATGGAATGAAAGAAATAAGACTGACTCCAGTGAAGTCAGGACTTCTCCATGAGTGGTTACTTATATCACCTGCTTATCCACTAATGAATATGTGGGGTTTTGTCCCTATAATATTGTAAATCACAATCATGAAAGAGAACATTTTTTATTGTTACTCTGACATCCTGTGAATGCCATTAACATCCTGTAAAGGCTATTGAACTGCTCTGAATTTTGTTTATATTAGAAGTGTTTTTTTCAGATAAAGTGGATAATATTATAATTTATCAGACAGTGCAGTATAGATTTTGCTCTATCACAGGTAATAAAAAACTAGATCTTGGCAGCAATGTTGTATTTGTAACACAGTTATTTGCAGAATGTGTATCCAGGGCATAACAACATTTTCTAAGTACTCAAATTAGGCCATCAAACTGGCAAGCCATGGAAGAATTCTCAAATGGTCCTCATATCATTTTCCATCATCCTTTAACACTGTAAAATTTATTTGCCATCAAATCTTTGAGTAAACAGCTATAAAGGAATCTCTCCATTAGTTGTCAAAAAGTTTGACAGCCCTCGATTAAAACATAGACACCTTAGATGCAAAGCTACTGTTTGTAAGATACTTTTAGAAGTGTAAGCCTTATCTAAAGCCCTAAGTAATTTATCTGTGTAGTGTGCTTAGCTTTTGGAGGCTGTTCCTCATATTCATAAATAAAAGGTACTGAAAGTAATTCATTATGAGCTCTGTAAACACAGATGTACACATGCATGAACATACTAACTACTCGTGTTTAATTCAGTCTCCACATGAAATATCTCTTAGGTTATTTAAATAGACTCATGGACCAAATGATATCATTATAAGTGAGTCTTGGATAGCATAAACTATAACTATATTATACAGCCAAATAAACCAGTATCTGCCAATACTCAGTGAACAGTACTGAAAATAAAACTTATACATTAATGTATCAGGTTGACACAATATTTTCCTATCAAACTAGTTAACAGAGTCACAGAATCACAGAATGTTAAGGATTGGAAGGGACCTCAAAAGATCACCTAGTCCCATCCCCCTGCCAGAGCAGGAACACCTAGATGAGGTTACACAGGAATGTGTCCAGGCAGGTTTTGAATGTCTCCAGAGTAGGAAACTCCACAACCTCCCTGGGCAGCCTGTTTCAGTGTTCTGTTACCCTCACTGAGAAGACCTTTCTTCTCAAATTTAAGTGGAACCTCTTGTGTTCCCGTTTGAACCCATTACCCCTTGTCCTGTCATTGGTTGTCACTGAGAAGAGCCTGGCTCCATCCTCATGACACTCACCCTTTAGATATTTGTAAACATTAATGAGGTTGCCCCTCAGTCTCCTCCAAGCTAAAGAGACCCAGCTCCCTCAGCTTTTCCTAAGGGAGGTGCTCCACTCCCTTAATCATCTTCATGGCTCTGCGCTGGATTCTCTCCAGCAGTTCCCTGTCCTTGTTGAACTGCGGGGCCCAGAACTGGATGCAATATTCCAGATGTGGTCTCACCAGGGCAGAGTAGAGGGGAAGGAGAACCTCTCTCGACCTACTAACCACCCCTCTTCTAATACACCCCAGGATGCCATTGGCCTTCCTGGCCACAACGACACAGTGCTGGCTCATGGTCATCCTGTTGTCCACTAGGACCCCCAGGTCCCTTTCCCCTACACTGCTCTCTAATAGGTCATTCCCCAACTTATACTGGAACCTGGGTTTGTTCCTACCCAGATGCAAGACTCTACACTTTCCCTTCTTATATCTCATTAAATTTTTCCCCACCCAACTCTCCAGTCTGTCCAGGTCTCGCTGGATGGCAGCACAGCCTTCTGGTGTGTCAGCCACTCCTCCCAGCTTGGTGTCATCAGCAAACTACTGACAGTGCACTCTATTCCCTCATCCAAGACGTTGAGGAATATATTGAATAGTACAGGTCCCAGTACTGACCCCTGAGGCACTCCGCTAGATACAGGCCTCCAGCTAGACTCTCCCCTATTGACCACGACTCTCTGTCTTCTTTCCTTCAGCCAGTTCACAGTCCATCTCACTACCTGATCATCCAGTCCATACGTCCTCAGTTTAGCCATAAGGATGCTGTGGGAGACTGTGCCAAATGCTTTACTGGACTGTGTCAAATGCTTTACTGTTAGTTCATAACTGACAATATCTTAGAATATTTAGCCTACTTGATCATAAAATCATATATAATTATTAAGCAGCAGCTTTAACAGCATTTTAATAAGAAAAGATTGTCCATCTGATGTGTGTTAGTGATTACTGTATCTACAAAAACGTACACTTTCTGAGAGTCTGTGATTCTTGAATAGCAATTCAGGACATGTTAATTTTATAATGTTAATCCTCCATCACCCCATCAAAACCTTTGATTCAGTGTTCCCCTTGCAAAATGGCAGAAGTTCAAGAACATATCAAGGAGTGGAGAGCTTAAAGCACACACAATCACTAACAAGTATTATCATGCACTCAGAATAATTGCTACTAAAAAAAGCCAGCAGCCATCAAGCAGCATTTTGATCTGAATTCATAATAACTACAGTGTATGAAGACCACTTTTTGCAGTTTCTAACTGGACATACTTCAAAATATTTTCCTTTCCAGCTGGAATGAAGGGAACTAATGAATAACTCTTAACAACTGGTGTTTCCTCAAAATACTGAGGAAACCACAACCCACTTTCAGTTACAAGTGGGCACAACTTCTCTTTCATTGTATAAAACAGCAACGTAAACACAAGTTGGATTTTAACTGCTAACACATATTCTTATACCTATGTTTTAAACAGAAGCCTATTTGGCACGTGAAAACTGAAATCTTGTCTTCCCATGCACAATATACAGAAATATGTGACTTGTATCTTAAAAATACTTTTGTTTCATAATGTTTTGTATTAATCTACTGAACCATGACTTCTATGACTATAAAGAAGACTAAACTCAAATTATAGGCATGCATACTATATACACATTTAAATAGAGTGCTTTTGATTTTGGCTAAAGAAATTAAAAAATAAAGTAGCCCAATACAACACAGTATGGACACATAGTGCTTTCCTATGTTAATAGAAAAAAGGGAAAATTTTACTTCAGGAGAGGGAGATTGCTTCTTTCATAGAAGGCAGCTCAGCAATAAATGCCTGCATCCCTTATTCAGAATTGAAATGACACATTCTAAACCATTCCAAACCAAAAAGGGAAGTGCCAGTTTTAAAGATGGCAAGAAATTCTTGTAACATCTGCTGTGAACAAAGCCAGCCCCAGTAGCTAAAACAGAAGGGAATATAACGTAATTACTTCCAGTGTTCTCAGGGGCCTTGCTCATATTCATAACCATGAGAATTAAAGCTATGCATCACTCTTCTCATTAACTAAGCTGTTTCTTTCCACAGGTGTGATGTAAGAAGAAATAAAATGATGGAGGCATAAACTGTGTTCAGGAGGACTGTCACCAGGTCACTTAGCTCCATCGTGCAGAGCGGCTATATATGAAAGCTGCTTTTTCACAAAATAGCAGGGAGAAAAGTCTCCTATCTTGCTTTGCTAGTGGCGAGCACACAGACAAGCAGACAAAGAAGTCAGCTGGTCACTTCAGCTTCGCAGAAGTGGTGATCTCACCCTCTCCTCCCACTATTATGGAGTAAAGAGCTGCTACGGTTTGACTGATTGGTTTTATTTCATTGCTGACTCTCCTGACATATGAGAGAAGTTAACGCCCATTTCTTGGCCCCTTCAGTTAATTTGGAATCATTGGATGCAAGCCAGCTGATGATGACAGTGTTTGGGATTTTCTTCTCCCTATAGAAAAAAGAGAACAGCGCTGGACAGTTACATCAGAGCTTTTTAGTAAGGCATTAATAAATCATATGGAGATTACTGATACTGACAATTACTCGCAAACAATACTTAAGATCTCAAGTTCCTGAAAAGAATCACATGCTGAAAAATACATATTTCAAGGATTTGTTATGGATTGAGAATGTTTGCCTTCTCTGTACTGTTTGAGGGTATGAAATTAATTAATCACTCATAGAAATACTATGAAAACATTATTGCTTGATTCAGTGTTATGTTTGTATAAAAGTAGAACTAGTAAGAACGGAATCTGCTTCATTTTGAGAATTATTGCTTATGAACAGAGTGCCTAGTTTTATTCATTGCTCATTTAATAATGGAGTCTAAATTTGCCTAGCAAGCAAAGAAAAATGTTGGTAAAAAATCCCTGTTTCTCTCTGTTGTGGAAAATAGCAACATTATTTTGATGGTTGGACTGATTATCTACAGAACGAAGAAAAAGATGCTGAAGAAAACCTACATGCACAAAATCTATGTAGGGAATTTGTGTGAGAACAAAATTGAGGAGTATGTCTGTTGAACAAACTATTTCAGAACTGTGTCACTTGATCTACCTTGTTATTTTGCACACTGGCAAACTGCTGAAAAAACATTTTATGCAGTTTGGCTCTTGTGTTTCTTCCTTGCTTGTGGTGCTATATCCAATCCTGGATGTTCTGCCACCCTGTTTTTTTATTGCTTTAAACAAAAGCTGCTGCTTTGATCATCTGTAGCATATGCCAAGACACAAGACAGATGCTCCAATGGTGCAGTTGTGCACCCTCAGAAGAAAGCTTCTTAGTATTGGAGAAAAAATTATCTCTGCACTTGAGATTAAAGAAAGGATTTACTCTTCCTTTGTTTATTCTCCTGCTGCAGGCAAAGTGCAGCTGCCTCTGAGAATGGCCACATGCTCATAATCAGGAGGGGAGATGTGTGATTAATGCACATGATTGGGCAGGAGAAGATACAGATTTTTATCCTGATTTCCAGTCATCACTTGGGCAAGTCCTCTAACTGTGAGATGCATTACTTCCACTCTTTAGTGGAGCTGAGGATGGTAAATCTCCTTTCATGAATGAATGTAACCAGAAGCTTTAGAAACGAAATGCATTATTTGCTGTTTTCATGGGATGTTCTCAAGTAATTTGCAGTCCTTCTTTAGAAACAAAAGGATTTCACTGGTTTATAAAGAAGAAGCTGTGAGGATGGACAGGAGGATCACTATGACATACCTAAACTTCTCAGGAAGCAGTGCCCATGATGGGTGTCAAGCTACTTGCAAACAGCAGGGGAGGTGGACAATGGACTGAAGAGTTTCCACTGTTTGCAGAACTGGGAAAATAAAGTCAACATCACCTTTTTCCCAGCAATCAGGAAGAAAGTCCCATTAGAGCTGTTACCACAATGCAAAACCTGTTTTCGCCTGACAAAGGGCAGTCTTACTCTAACATGTGCTGGCCATAGGATCCTGTTACCATTTTGGGAGGACTTTTTATCAGTGTTGATTTTCATTTCATTTCATTTATTTATTTATTATTGATTCTCTCACTATCTTAGGACCAGGCACTGGATTGGTCTCACAAGAGAGCTCCTCACTGCTGAATAAACAGAGATAGGCTGTGGGCTTCTGCTCAGGTCATGTTGCCTAACTCTTCTTCTCTATGTGGATCCACTGTGGACCACACCAGCTAGCCCCAAGGTGAAAGGAAGGGAAGGGAAAGGAAGGGAAGGGAAGGGAAGGGAAGGGAAGGGAAGGGAAGGGAAGGGAAGGGAAGGGAAGGGAAGGGAAGGGAAGGGAAGGGAAGGGAAGGGAAGGGAAGGGAAGGGAAGGGAAGGGAAGGGAAGGGAAGGGAAGACTTTATATTTTTTATACTTTCCTGTCAAACTGCATGAGTAAATAAAAAGCTTAAATTACAGCTACACAGAAACTTTACAAAACAGTCTTCACAATTGACATATTGTGGGCTTCTTCTCATTTTAATTTTTTTTGCTGTAGTAGGAATCTGTACTCCATCTCCTTCCCATTCCCTAAAGAGTTTCTGACATAACCACCAGGGCTGTGTTAACAATTCAGAATGATTCAGTCATGCTCTTCTGTCAGACAAAACCAAACGGTCCCAAACCAAGCATGAACTCCAGGGTTTCAGTTATACACTGTGTACTTCTGAAAATGAACTTTATCCTATGATCAGACAAGTCATTTCTTAAAGACAGTCTTGAAATATTTATAGGAAAACAAAAATAGTGATGGTTATTGGCCAAAGTTATTCCCCTGTAAAGTATTATCTAGGGATGATAGTTTAAATACAGTCACAGATTTATACCAGAAATAACATTTATTGATACATCCACTTTGCTAAGTTATATTTTGGTACAAGTGATCCAATGACCATGCATGCAATCTCAAAAAAAAGGAACAAAACGAAAAATCAGCCCATTCACTTTTTAATATTGTTTTGTCATCCATTCTTCTAAACCTCAGAGATATTGATGCTTAAATAAGAGTCAGTTACAGTTCATCATGTTGTTCCACCTCTACATTTGTAGCAGTACAATGCCATTAGTCATTCCCAGAACCATAGCCATTAGAGATTGAAGTGACCTTTTAATGTCATCACATCCTACCCTGATTCCTACTATCCATGGCAACAGACTAATGCCAAACATACAATTAGCACTGCACTGCAAAATGTAGCAAAGGAGAAGCTGATTTGCAGTTGTAAGCTAGATTTCAGAAGGCAGAGGCCTAGCCTTTGCCATCCTAATGAAGGCTATTTGCATTTCATTTGCAAGTTGTTCAGCAGTCAGGGTATTTCTAACCACTCATCTCACTTTGTTACCTAAATAAAAAATTGGTTGTTTATCTTGTGCAGCAGAGGGTAAATAAAAATGGTCACATCATGGAGAAACCAAGGGCAGCTTTTCCGTAAAGCTGGGAGGACATGGTTTATCTGCCTTCCTTACCCCCACCGAAGAGTGAAGGCCCCTGGCTTGTGGGGATGGGGGGTATAGACAAGCCTGTGTCCATTTGATGTAACATGGACTCCAGCATGAACTACTTCTCGACTGTATCCCCTGTTTCCCTGAAGGAACCACTCTGCTCCAGATCAGACTGAAGTAACATGTCTGCAATATGAGCAGTTGGAACCTGGAATAAACATAGAAGATAACCAATATCATGGTGTAAACGCATATTCAGAAACAAGCAACTAGTTTCTATCTGGTTAGGTGTATCTAGGTACATGTATATCTGAAAGGCACCCGTGAGTAAAGATATTTCAGCTTGATTTAGACCTAGTGCTATATAACAGTGTCAATGTAACTCTACATTCATGGTAATTAGCCCTTCCTCAGAGGCAGGAATAATTAGTCTGGGCCATTGCCTTGCTAATACAGATCTATTGCTTGTAGGACCTGAACTAACATGTGTACAGGGCTATTAACTGAACCATACCTGCTCATTCCAAACACATTGCACTTCACTGAAACTCACTTGTGAATTTGCTTGGTACACTGGTACATACATATTATTGTAATATGGTTAAAACAATAATCAACCCTCCTTTATTTGCGGTTAATGGAATTGCTACATCGAGTTTATTTCAGAAAGAGAAATTACACAGGAGTTTGAACTCCAAATGTATCACAAGATCATGTATCAGGAATTGAGATGCGTGACTTCACAAGATCGTGTATCAGGAATTGAGATGCGTGACTCAATTTCATAGCTGGACCTCTCTCTCTAATAGGATTTAAAGGAAAATTCAGAAATAATTAATAACCTTACAATTACTGCAGTGGTTTAGAGTCCTAAAGCATCTCATCTCTGGTGTAAACTCACAGGCTATTGCAGACCTGTGTTAATAAAGCACTGGTGCAAAATGCTTTAAAATCTGCTTAGATGAAGATGTGTGAAAGGAAAACTATTTTGTAATGAAGTAATTTCCCACTGACATTTCAGTAATCAGACAGAACAAGAGAGATACATTCTTGGTTTTTAATTTATCTTTATCTAGAATGATTCATATTGAAATAAAAGAGATATATTGAATTAGATAATTTCCCTTCAAAAGGACTGAAATAACCTATGTAAGGACTTACTTATGTAGTTGGCCCAGAGCTTTGTAAAATGCAGTGTTGGGAAACCGAGCATCTGTGGTTTTATATTTCAGGGATGAGGCAAGATTTTTCAACCTTTAAATTACAGTTTGTGCAAGCAGTACTCTGTTACTTAACTCTAACAGATTTGCAGATGTGTCCATCTCCAAGGTAGTGGGCATTGCATTTCTGTCATTCAAAAGGCTGAGATTCAAAATAAATCAAAGAATGAATTAATCCCATCCCCTAATTCACTAAAAGCTTCTAAACACTACTTGGAGGGATTCTAGCAGAGATAATAACAGATTTTTAGACAGATACTCTTTAAAGAGTTTACAGAAAAAAAAAGGATAAGAATTATTTGTCTCTATTTTAGGAATAAGACACAAGAGGGTTTTACTTGAACCAGTTACACAGGCAATCACTGCCGAAGTTTAGTACAAAACCTAGCCCAAGGTCTAGGCCTTGCTAACTGTATATACACCCCTCCCTCTCTGTCCACCCCTGAAAAAATTCAATACAGGAGGACAGATGGACAGAATAAAGAAAGAAGGGAAGAAGAAAGGAAAGGAGAAAAAAATGAATATTGGTCCCAGAAAATCAGAATTTATAATATTTTATTACAAGGTTAGTAAGTATTTTTCTTTTACTCTTGAACATAAGACTTATAAAAAGCTGCATATGTTTGTGACTGATAATATCTGCAGTGATGCAAGCTAAAATAACAGTTCTTTCTCAGGAATAAAGGGTGAGTTCAATGAAAGGACATCATGTTATGTGTGTACAACCACTGGGAAACACCGACTGGCATTTTCCCTCTTGACCTGACATGGCAGTGTTACATTCCAATGGAAAACATTGCCAAGTCTCAGTTCAGCATAAAAACAACATCAAGGAAAACATTCTGTAGCAAACAAACAGAACTAAAAATTGTTTCGGTAAAAAAAAGAGTCACACTTGGAGCCAACAGCATCTCTGAAAGTCTGTTTATACAGTTGCCTCAAATCTGACAGGTCCATGATGAATTAAACAAACTACAATTAAAAGAAGTGTTTGGGGTGAACTAGAAACGCTTTGTTTCCTTTTTTTTCACTAGGACTCAGCTGACTTACATACCTCATCACGAGATTCAAGGATGTGACTCTTCTTACTGTGTGACAAAAACTTAAAAATAAACGCCGTGATAAAATTAGAAATAGACATCTTGGAAGCTTGATATTGTGCAATCTATTCCTTAATACAGTAAGAAGATTTTATTATATGCACTTCAGCTTCATGACTTGGAGCTCGTGGCTGTCAGTTTGCAAAGGAGATTTTCATTGCAAAGGAGAGTCAGGTTTGAATAGGGTTGAGATATATTGCTGCTTCAGCTCTCTTTAGGATCTCTTTGCATTGGATTGGGAAGATTGGGCTGTTAAACTGCTCTTTCTGAAATAAAGGAGATAGTACCTCTTATATACATATAAGATTTTGTCAGATTTTAAAAGGCATTAGTTGAAATTAATCTTCTGAAAACAAACCTCTCTGTAATATTGCTTTCCCTGTTGAAAAAAAGATTTCAGGCTCTCTTACTTGTCCTCCACAAAACTCGGATTCCTGAGAATTTTTTTTTTTTTTTTTTTGCAGAAAGTACAGACAATTAAAACACTGTCTGTAAAAAAAGAAGCACCACTGTCCCTATACAGGAAAACAAAAACAGACTTATCTCCCTTTTGCACTGACAGGACAAGAATACTGAAGAAGCGTTTTCTGAGGGGCCCCTTCCTCACCTGTACTACCAGCACCTAGACTGGGAGGGGAGAAATGAAGATTCCCCCCTTGGAGGTACCCCACGAGCTCCAGAGAAGACTGTGGATTCCAGAGGGAACATCCTTAGAAGAAATCCACCTGGTTATGTCTATATTGGCAAACAGAGAGACAAACCCTGACACTGCTATTTTGCCATCTCTGCTGTTAAAAAGCTAAATCGGCCCTGGTATGATCCTGGCCCTTACCAGCTAGCAAGTTCCCACACAAATCCTCAGTGTAGATCCATATTTAGGAAAGACAGAAGACTATTTCCCAATAGGTTGCTTGAACACAGCAAGCTTGTTTATGAGACTGCAGTAGCACAAGCAAGACTATTCTGTGCCAGCTGGCTGGTGGATGGATCCTGGCCCTGCTGAGTGTACAAGCAGAGGGGTAGCCCTTGTGCCTCATGTGTTGATGAGACAAAAGCTGTTATGTTTACTGCTAGGAATAAGATTAAATCAATATAAGTCGTAAATAACACCTGTGGAAGGGCCAGGAGGCTAAGAGAGGTGAAAACCTGTCTGTGCAAGGGCCAGGAGGCTAAGAGAGGTGAAAACCTGTCTTATGTCCTGTAGTTGTGCAGGGGCCAATGTTGATTTAAGTAGGGATGAAAGCAGGTGGAGTCAATGCATGTGCTGTTCTGAGGAGACAGGGGAAACATGGTGTCCCACCATATTTTTGATATTTAAAAGTTGAAGGATTTTTTTTTTAAAATGTTACAGTGTTTGCAGATGTGTTCACAATTTTCAAGATGCAGGATTTTTTTTGTGCTACTTTATATCATGGTCATCTATTTTCCATAGCTTTGGGAGACATTTGCATTACAGCAAGATGAGGTGGGCTTGCCAAGTCATAGGCTTTTGTTATAAATTTGAAACCCTGAGTAAACTCCACCAAATTTGCCAATTTTTTAGACAAGCTACTGTGATGTATCAAGGGATAATCAACCAGAATGGAAAGGAGCAAATACACATCTACTGTGTCACTTAGTTAAATGAAAAGAAGAAGGTAAACTGATGTAATTTTTTAAAGGGTGAAAGGTAGTCCTAACAATAAATATATATACAAAAATATAAATAAAATAATTCATTATTACTACATTTTCTTTAATCAGAAGGTAATACGGAGACCAGTTTTTATAAAACTGAACACCACACTTTAAAATCCTTTAAAATGAACTTACAGTCTGTAGGCAAAGTTGACCATCAAGCTCAGTAGCAAAAATAAACCCTCTTTAATAATTTCAATTTGCTGAAAAGGTTCACCTCCTCAGAAGCTGCAGTAAGGTCAAATGAAATCCCAAGCAGTCAGGCTGGCAAATTTTAATAATTGCTTTTTCTCCAAGGAAGAAGTGGTAATTTTATATCATTACACCTTTTTGAGATTATCCAATTGGCCAGGTTAAAAACCCATTTCCATTCCCCTCAAAATTACTTTGAAACAAATAAGGATTATTTCAATTGCACTTGTAAATGAAGAAAAAAATGTACTTAGACTCATTAGTTTTAAATTCCTTCTCTCTATCATTCTTACCACAACTAAGTCAAAAGAGGATATTAGACACTGCCCTCTTTTTAGGAATTCATTAAGTTAGATGAAATGCTAGGTTTTGACTCTTTCTCTCATTTAATTAGAAGATAAATTTAGTTTTGGTACACACTGAATCACTAAAGCATATTAACAGCTACTTCAGCTATGTGTTAATTTAAGCCTCAAAGCAGAAAACATTTTGCATGTCCCTGAGCCAAAACTGATGTGGATATTCGTCTTTTAAACAGAGTGAGCTAAACTGAATGTTGATTTTATCCTACATCTACTTTCACTGAAGTTTCTTCATTTCCTGTACAAACCTGTTCTGCAATGGCATTTGTACTAATAAATAACACACTAGATTCTAATGAAAGATAAAAAATCTTGAAGCATTTCTTACTGCTGTATGAAATAATTGCTTCACCCGTTACCTCCTCAGCATCTAGATTAAAATGCCACACCCATATAACAACTCATAACGATATTTTAGGGTAGAAAGAACAGACTTATTTTGGGAATGTAGGTGCCCCTAAGCATCTTCTGTTTCTGTCAGGAGTCACAAGAAATGGCCAATCTCATAGACATCTCTTGATTTTGAAGTTAAGATGGTCAGAATAGAGAAAAATCTATATCCTGGTTTGCCAGTGCCCATTGATGAGGCATCAGTTGCCACGGTGGCAGCACCGCTTTTGAACTTGGCTTTACAGGGATGCCTTCCCACTGCACCCCAGAGCAGAGCTGATCCTGACAAGTCCAAATCAACTAATGATTTCATACCAGGGGAAGCCAAGGTGTGGAAAGATGGTAGACTACAAGGTGCCAAGTACCGCAGATACACCAGAGACATAAAGCAAAAGATGAACAGTGAGATATCCTTCAGAATTAATCAGTTTTCTTTCTACCAAAAAGGAGATGGGGTGGAAGCAGTATTCTGACAGAATGTGTGCCTCTGTATCCAAAACTGCAACAGCAAATCTTTTGCTTGACTGTGGTAGGTTGACCCTGGATGGAGCCAGGTACCCATTAAGCTGCTCTATCACTCCCCCTGCTCAGCTGGACAGAGAAGAGAAAACATAATGAAAGGTTCATGGATAGAGATAAGGACAGGGAGATCAAAGTTACACAGGCTTTCCAGTTGCCTTCTTGTTTGCCTGTAATGTCCCTTACATGGATTGACCTTCCATCTATATCCCAGGTGTCACACCAACTATAACTTGATACCCGTCATCTGCCTCACCTTCCCAAAGGTCTCAGTCCGGTACTTAATCTGAGAATACGACTAACTGCAACAAAATGAGATGTCATAAAAGTAGCAATTGAACCCTGTAATTTTTCTTCATGTACACTCCAAGGGCAAAAATGATGACAGAGTTACCCAATCTGTGCCAAACTGTATAAAAATCAGGGCACTCACCAAGATCTGGAATATAGTTCCCCATTCCTCCTGAGCCCAATGGAGGCTGAAATCCACATATGACATCTGAGACTGTAACCTAACCATTGGCTACAAGTCATGCAGAGGAATGAACAATTGGCAGCGTTGCACAGTGACACAGCTCCACAAACAAGGGTTTATCTAGGAGCTGGAGAAGGTGGGTTTGACTTCTGACTCCCTCAGACCTAATGCAGAGGGATCTGAATCTCAATTTCTAAGTGCTTGGGCATGTGCTGAAATTATTAAAAAGTAAGGGGAACACATCCATGTTATGATTTCAACCTTTAAAATGAAAACGTGCGTTCACTCTGAAGGAAAAAACTCTGTTTTCAGGAGGTAAATCTTAGTGGTGGATCACAGAGGTACTTATTCATGAGAGAGCATATTCTCCACACATAAGAGGACTTCAGGAACACTTCTATGCCAGCACTGTCTCTACAGCCTGCTTCCTGCTCACTCCACTGACTGTTCTGTATCCTGTAGCGAGGCATTTCATTGTTTAGATACAATACATGTTAAATCCATCACTGTGCCTGAAATTCAGGTATTTTGCTGTTTTCTTGTCTGGGTTCCTAAGACCTGGATTCACCCTACACCTCTAGGCATTTAACTGATGTGCTTAGAGGTTTTTGGTGGTCTGTTAAGAGATTCAGCTCTTTTGAGTGTCTCAAATCTGAATTACTATCTGGAGATGCCCCTGGGAATCCATTAGAGTTCCCAGACTTAAATGCATGCCCAACGTTACACACCCCAGCTCCAAGACAAGCAGGACACCCAAGCAGCTGTTTGACTTGGTTTCCAGATGAAGGAGATACAGGTGCAGAAGCCAGAAGGGAACCACCATGTGCTCCAGAAGCTCTCTCCTATCTGGGCAATCAAGGATACGGGACCGCAGGGCACACCAACTTATCTCCCACTGTTGACTATGCAGGTTGCTGACAGTACTTCGTTCCTAATTTAGGCACTTGTAAGAGACCAAAGGGAAAATGTATGAATGAGTGCCTCAGTTTTTATCAGATCTAGTCCTGCACTGCACTGTGTTACTTGAACCTGTATCACTGCAGAATTTTCTGTATTTTCCTGCCTGGTACATGAACAAACATTTCAAGTTGTTGAAAGGACTGTGTTTTTGTTCTTTTGCTCATTTTAAACAAAATAATTTATGTATATGCACAGATGTGATACCCATTCTTCTGCTTACAAGCTACAATGTGACTTTTAAGAATACATTAATTTATTTTTCATTATTATATTCTTGAACTGAAAGATAAAGGATAAAGAAATAGAAAAAAATCACTGATTATGTGACATTAAAAAAAGGGAACAGTTGCAAGCAACGTTACAGAAATATGCTGCTAACTTACCTCATTTTTCTTTGTCCTTTAAATTCTTATGGCCAGGAAGATGACTTTCTCAGGAAATAATTTCTCAAATACTTTCTCCCCTGTTATATGAATTATCATTATGTTCTTGATGTATTATCAGTTTTGAATTGAAGACTACGAAAGTTACTGCCTCACTAACAGAGAGCTACATTTTGGTCAAAGTTTCGGAAAAATTAGAGGTGGTCAGCAAGGTTTCATCTTATAAAAATTAATTGTAAGGTCATGTTCAAAGACGTGAACTTTGATCAGTTGGATGTCCTAAGTGCAAATTAAATGACATTCCTGAAGAGCAATTAACTTCTAAAGTTCAGAATGACACGGAAGCCTAAATAAACCATCAGATATCCCACAACAGACCTAGTGAGAATTTCAGAATTGCAATCAGGTGAATTAATGAAGTTGCTGAAATATGGTTATATGGATAAGGCCACAGTGGCATGAAATGCCTTGCATCGACTTTTTTTTTTTTTTTAAATTCATGGCAGTATTGTTGAGACTTGTGATTCCAGCATCTATGGTACGTATCAGTTAGTCTTGCTGGTCTTGCTTTAAATGCTTGCTCAATGCAGAACCACTGTTACCCTTAGGAAAGTAATGTAAAACCTACAACATCTCAGTTAAGTATAGACCTTTGCATAGCTGCGGAGGCACCGAGAGCTCTTGAGCCACAGTGCACAAAGGGATGGTTTTAGTCCATCCTTCGTTCTCTGCTCCCTCCTAGATTTCCTCCAGCAGAGACACAAAGAAGGTGCACAGCCTAGTTCTGCTCCTCACGTCTAACTTGATGAACCCTCTAGTGAGCACCTGGGGAACTTGTCCCAGGCACAATGCATGCTGACACTGTCAAGTGTTCTTACTACTAGGTTCATTTTTTTCTCTTATCTAATTTAATCCTAGAAACTCTGCCTTTTAAAACATAGATATAATGTCACTGGACAATAAGATAATGAATATTGTCAGCTAATTATTTTTATACTGATATTAAATAGGCACGTTCTGGGTCTGCATCTTATTAAATGATTTCTCTATAAGTGTGGTGTATATATATTTACATTCCATGGACACATGGGAAAACATCGTAAATATTTATGGTCCTTTGGAGGAGGAGACCTGGAAATTAGCAGAAGAAGGTTTCCAGTATTGCAGTGAAGACTGTGAACACTTACTTTCCTAGATGAAATGTTCTTATTTTCACTTTGAAGGCTTTCCAGGTGGTAAGACTGAGCTAAAATACCTGGCAAACACAAGTTCTGGGTACATCTGAGCTGTCAGTTGGGCTTGTTGCTATTGCCCATGTGCACATGCTGAATCCTTCGTGGGGTGGAACAACTTGGCATCCCATCAGCTAAAACCTGGAACTGTCTCAATGATAAAACCATCTCAGGGTCTGCTCCAATAAACATTATGGGTGGAAGTAGTCCAACTCTCACCACCCCCACCTGGCCCAGCCTTCAAACACCGTCCTACCAGCCGGTGAGCTGTCATAATACATAACTCCTTATGCAAACACACCCTTGGCATCACATACAAATGTTAGAGATGCCTGTAAGTGGTTGCAAGGGATAGCTGCTGCACCCATGATATCCAAGTGCTACGCATAGGACCAGGCAGCCCAAGGGGAAGTGCAGCAAGTTGTAGGACACAATTCACTGGTTGGAGAACTGGAGCAGGTGGTGTTACCAGCACAGACACAGTCATCCTTTCCCTGCTGGATTCTTACAGACAGAGGTTGTGCACAAGCCAACCCCAGAGAACCTGCAGCTGAGAGAAGCCTGGCAATGTCAACTACTGAAGTGTATTTGAAGTTCATTTCCTCCTAAGTCTTAGCTTGAAAACCAGTATTAGCTGGTTGCGCACTGAATGTTCTGCTTACTTGCTTGCTTGGTTTTTTTTCTTTTTTTCTTTATTTGTTTCATTTTTAATTTAATCCCTGAACTGGCCTGTGCTGAATGCTGTAGATCAGGTTTGGTTAACCAACCTTGCTCCAGGGCTTCATGCTGTGCACAGATTCCTGCAGTGCACAGCCTACTTCTTGTTTGGTGACTCCTCCCTAATTCATCATCTACTCTCACCCCAATCTCTCTTTCTATTTACTGTGCTATTCATGGTTTTGTCCAAATACCTCGTTATCTGCATTTTCTAGGATCTGAAAACTATGTTGTTATTTTGATCTACTCCTATTTCTGACTGTAGTTTGCTCTTCTTTATGTCATCTCTGTGATTATTTGCAACAACCTGTCTCATAAGAACACAAACAAATTGTTTAAGGGTGGGGTTTTTTTAGATTATTATCCACCATGTTTAGATAATAACACTGAATTCTAGAGAAGACTAGTAGACATCATCTAAATTTAATACATTGTCCAAAACTGGTAGTCTTCGTAGTTTTATGATACATTTTTCAACCTATGTGACAGAATGTATAGTAAATTGCATTTGCAAAAAATATTGCAAAATAATAGTGGATGACTAGTGGATAACTATTAAAATCCACATAAGAACTACGCCATTTTCTTCATTTCACCCAGTAACTTGTTCCAGCAAAGTTTTTCTTGAATCATTGGTGTAATGTAAACTTACTGTATGTAATACTTTCCTTTTACTTTCTTTTATCTGACTAATTTTTTCTATATACTAGTTCCATTAGTAATTGAGGTTAAAACAAAACGAATTGAAATTATTTTCAAAATGTCTTACATATTTATTCTTTACTGAAAGGTAATCTTCTCTGATTTTATTAATGAGACAATTTAATTCAAAGTTATAAGTCCTTCTTGCTTTTACAATAGCTGTAAATCTTCAGGGTTTATTTGGAGGCTTTGAGGCAGTCCTTCCCTCTGCCTCAAAACACTGAGCAGTTATTTCTAAACTTTTTTGGTTGTCCTTGCCATTTTACATTGTAGCTCCCGATCTTGGATTTAATGAAGAACTCTTCCAGACACATACTTTCTATTATCTTCCAGAGGAATTGCTTGTGGTGATTTTTGTTGTTCTTGGTTTTGTTTGTTTGTTTTGTTTTAAGTGGCCATATTTTTCTCCATTCATAGAACATATTAAGAACTTACATATTGTTCACCATATTTCTTTGTTCTGCACACATATCTGCCTCAAAATTTGATGGCTTTCTAATATTATAGTTGATAAACTCTCTTCTTCTTATGCTATGAAATGTATGTATTTTGTTATAGCTGGATACAATTTTTTCTTTTTTTTTTTTTTCCACTCATTAGCACTATCATCAAGAAGCAGATTAATATCTTAAGCATTCAATTGATATTTTTATGTCTGTATTGTAAAATTGTTTTCTATGTATGTTATGGAGACCAACTATCGTGCTTTGTTATCTGGTGGTGGCCAAATTACCTGAGATTCTCCCACAAGAAAATTATTTTGCTACTAAATCTTTCTTACTTCTGGTGTGCTATAGCCAAACTCTATTGAAACTTCTTTCATCTGTCATTGACTTTATTTTTCCCAAGATAACTTCCCAGACAGCCTCTATTTTCACTTTGCATTTCATCAATACTGCACATGACCCTGCTATTCTTTCCACCTTGCACCGTCTCCTTTCTCTTACATCATTTAACCAACTGTAATAAAATGTAAAAGCCTCGGAGAGACAGCAAGCTATCAATGACCTTCTGTATTGGTGGGTTTAAAACCAGGCATGACTGTTACAGTTGTGAGCTACACATGAGCCAGCAGTGTATCTTGGAGATGATGCTGACGATGGCAAACATCATCTGGACCTGTATTAACAGAAGCACAGCAAGCATTTGTTAGACCCCATGAATAATACTTCATCCAGTTTGGGGCCCTCAGTGCAGGTGGCAACAATAAACTGGGAAAAGTTCAGCAAAGGCCACCAGGATGGTTGGGTCAGGACCACTTGCCCTATAAAGAGGGGCTGAGGGTCTGGGGCTTGTTCAGTCTGGGGAAGAGATGGCCCTAACGGTACGTGACAGCAGTCCCCAGTATCCACAGGGATGTCAGCAAGGAAATAATAGAATCACAGAATCATTCAGGTTGAAAAGGACCTTGAAGATCATTGAGTCCAACTGTTAACCCAGCACTGCCAAGTCCATCACTAAACCATGTCCTTAAGAACCTCATCTACGCATCTTTTAAACACCTCCAGTGATGGTGACTCCACCACTTCGCTGGGCAGCCTGTTCCAATGCCTGACAATCCCTTCTGTGATGAAATCTTTCCTCCCCTGGCGCAATTTGAGACTTTCCTCTAATCCCATCATTTGTTAATTGGGAAAAGAGACCGACACCCACCTGGGTACAACCTCCTTTCAGACAATAGTAGAGAGTGACAAGGTCTCTCTTCAGCCTCCTTTTCTCCAGGCTAAAAAGCCTAAATTCCCTCAGCCACTCCTCATGAGACTTGTGCTCCAGACCCCTCACCAGCTTTGTTGACCTTCTCTGAACTTGTTCCAGAACCTCAATGTCTTTCCTGCTCTGAGGGGCCCAAAACAGAACACAGTTTCAATGTACAGCCTCACCAGGGCCAAGTACAGGGGAACAATCACTTCCCTGGTCCCTGCATTTCTGATACAAGCCAAGATGCTGTTGGTCTTTTTGGCCACCTGGGCACTCTGCTGGCTCATGTTCAGTCAGCTGTCAATCAACACCCCCAGATCCTTTTCTGCCAGACAACTTTCCAGCTACTCTTCCTCGAGTCCATAGTGCTTCATGGGATTGTTGTGACCCAAGTGCAGGACCTGGCACTTGGCCTTGTTGAACCTCACACAACTGGCCTCAGTCCAACAATCCAGCCAGTACAGATCTCTGTAGAGCCCTCCTACACTCAAGTGGATCAAGACTCCCACCCACCTTGGTCTTGTCTGCAAACCCACTAAGGGTGCACTCAATGCCCTCATCCAGATCATTGATAAAGATGTTAAACAGAACTGGCCCCAATACTGAACTCTGGGGAACACCAACTGTAACCAGCCACCAACTGGATTTTACTCCATTCACCACAACTCTTTGGGCCCAGACATCCACCCAGTTTTTTATCGAGTGAAGAGTACACCCATCCAAGCCATGAGTTTCTCCAGGAGAATGCTGTAGGAAACGGTGTCAAAAGCTTTACTAAAATTCAGGTAGACAACATCCACAGCCTTTCCTTCAACCACTAAGTGGGTCATCTTTTCATAGAAGAAGGTTAGGTTGGTCAACTAGGACCTGACTTTCATAAACCTGTGCTGAATGGGCCTAATTGCTTGGTTTTCTTGTATGTGCTGTGTGATGGCACTCAGGATGATCTATTCCATAACTTTCTTTGGCACTGCGGTCAGACTGACAGGCCTGTAGTTCCCTGGATTCTCCTTCTGGCCCTTCTTGTGGATGGGTATCACATTTCCTAACCAACTAGTCAACATTTCCTAACCTCCAGACAATCTCACTTGTTAGCCAGGACTGCTGATAAATTATGGATAGTGGTTTGGTGAGCACTTCCACCAGCTCCCTCAGAAATCTTAGGTTGATTCCATTTGGCCACATATACCTGTGTGTGTCTAAGTGCTGTAACTGGTCACTAACCATTCCTCCTTGGATTACGGGGTCTTCATTCTGCTCCCTGTCCCTGTGTTCCAGCTGAGGGGTCTGGGTACCCAGAGAACAGCAGGTCTTACTATTAAAGACTGAAGCAAAGAAGACATTAAATACCTCAGCCTTTTTCTCATCCTTTGTCACCGTTTGCCTCCACATCCAATAAAGGATGGAGATTCTCCTTCGCCCTCCTTGTTACATTGTTAATGTACTTACAGAAACATTTTTTATTGTCTTTTATTACAATAGCCAGATGGAGTCAGGTGTTTCACAGCAATGTCTGGTGGGAAGATGAGAGGTAGCAGACAGAAATTGAAACAAGAGTCATTCAGGCAGGATATGAGGAAAACCTTTCCCCCTCAAGAGGGCAGTCAAGTAGTGGAGCAGGTGGTCCAGAGAGGTTGTGCTGTCTCCATTCATGAAGGAGATGACTGGATAAAGCCCTGAACATCCTGGTCTGACCTCAGAGCTGGCCATGCTTTGAGCAGAAGATTGGACTAGAGACCTCTGAGGTACTTCCCACCTGAATTATACTGTAATTGTATTGTTACAAAGATCATTCACAGAGTAGCATTAAATATCACATAATACCATTCCCACAGATCCTCTTATTAAAATTTTTCAGATTCACCATTAACCTGGTTAGCACAAAGATTAAATTTCATCTTTTGCAATAGTAGTAGTAATAGCTGATGATGAGATCTGTAGCTCTGGCTCATTTCATATACTCTTTGCTATTGTATAGAGACACTAGAGCACATTCATGCTCTTGTTCCTTGCCTTCTGTCTCCTAGCAACTCCATCTGCTGCCTTATTTTGTATGGTGGAAGTACAAGTCAGATTTTTATTTTTTTTTAGTTAAGGAAAAGCTGTTCCTTCCCTGCTTCCAATCAGCTTAACACACAGTTTTATATTTAAGATGCTGGAATCCCTTTTGCACAAGTAAAGTTCATTTCATCCTACATTTTGTCATGCCCAGACCCTCTTTTCCACAGATCTAGGCCAATCCTTTACCCATAGGTCCTTGGCCACACAGGAATTTCAGTGACTGTTAATATTGTCAATTCTCTCAAAGTCTCATTAATCCACCTTTGGTTTGAGGGAATGTTTTTGTTGATTTTTACCCCCATTGTTTGTTCTTTCATGAGCTATATTTGGGCATTCTCTGGCATCCATAATTCACACAAATCTCGATTACTCATTCCCTGGCACATGGCATATTTCCTTGCCAATATTTGTGGAGCACACTGTGAACTGAGTGGCACTGAGAAGTACGTAATAAAAAGTGCTTATCCTGTACATGCCTGTCAGTTACACACCCATAAAATTTAACTCATCCAGCTCCACGGTGATATTTGTATCCTTGACTATAAGCAATTAACCATCACAGCAACATAATTTCTTACCTATACAATATATAAAACATCATAGTATTGGGTGATGGATAGAAAAAAGGAGGGAAAAATCAGTCTGCACTCGGAGGATGTGAGAGTGCCTCAAGAGAGTACCAAAATACTATGAAACATTTCACCTTTCTTAAAACATTTGATTATTTATATACAGAAGGGTGACTTTTATCTACAAAGTAACAGACTGAAACCTAAGCCTTCTTTGTAGCCTACAGAAAAATCATGATGACTTTCATGTATTTTGGACAGAATTGGAACTGAACCTTTTTTTAAGAGGTCACTAGTTCCTTAGTCTGTGTATTTCACCCTTCAATATCATCAGTCCTTTTCACAGCATGTAATTTTTATATAATTTAGTCATCTATCCAAAGCTCCCTCGTTGATCTCTAACCACTTCAGGCATTGTCCTTTCTGACATCTGCAAAAAATTATTGCTGGACTGCTCATTTCTGGAGTGGAGATTGTGCCTAAAATTTGAAAAGATTAATTGAGAAGGAAAAATAGTCTGTCTTTATTGCATGCAGGTTAGATTGTACCCTAAAACAGAATCTGAAACAGGAAGGCAGCAAGTGCAACAGCTAGAAATAATTTTTTTCATGAACATTTCTGAATTTTCAGTTGTATAAATCATTATTCCTAGGGCTCTCTCTTTTGAGCTAGAGTACTGAGTTGTGACACTGAAGGTAAATTGATTTGTGGATTATAGAAGTTTTAGGAGAATAAATGAAAAGAAAATGTAAACATCAAAATGCATAAAAATATGGGAAGCTTCCCTTATACAACATACTGAGAGTTTAGCTCTAGCCCAGTCAAAATACTTATTTTGACTCTTTCATATATGACACCTTACAAGGAAGGGCGAGTTTCAAGGAAACCCACATCCTAGTGGTGTCCAGGAATTTTATTTTTAAAACATTCTTAAGCAATGTCTAATGGCAAATGGTTAACAGTACAGGTGATTACCAGATTCATATATAGGTGATGTAGTCAACTATAAAACCTCACCTCATTCCAAAATTCCACATGGAGTCAAGCTCTAATACAGCAAATTGGCCCAAATGTCTTCTTAGGGTCCATTGAGACTGTCACGAATAAAACAAATAATCCTCTAATTTAACAGAGCAAAATTATGACAATCAGTTAATCCTCCCAAGTGCTTTGCCCATGACACAGTAACAACTAGAAAACACGCGTGGAATACACTGGCTGTTTGTGTTTACTCCTTTTGTAGTTGCTACTGGCAACAAGAAAATTAACATGTAAAAAAAATTTACAAAAATATATATTGATTTTAATTGTCAATGAATATATCATTTTGAAAATAAAAAAACCTAGCAGGAAAAAAATGTAATGAAAAAGATTACCTTTTTAAGATTTTTTTTTTAATTTGCACAGCTGCAGTCCTCTATCATAGTGAACTAAAAGAACAGTAAATGCTAGGCAGCTGACACTTAAATCATTATATATCTTCTAGTTTCCAGCTCAGCATCTGCTGCATCATTTCTCAGACTTCAAAGTGTCTGGGAAGAGAGACCAAAGACACGAAAAATGGATCTTTTCAACTGAAAACATATATTTTTCAATGACAAAGGACTACAGGCCATATTCCATTACTATTATACAACAGAAAGGCACTTTGAAACTCCCATTTTAATTTAAAGAAAAAACTACCTTTACAACAGCAATTTGGAGGGAGGGGATGGTTACAGGAAAAAGAAACTTGACTAAGATGTGTCAAGTTTTCGTGTTCAGTGAAAATGAACATGTTCATTTTTCCAAAAGCGGTAACGTTGTAGTGCAGACAAGCTGTTCCTGAATGGGGTAACACTCTCAGATGCCTCCAGAAACCAGTTCAGGGAAGCGGTTCCCTCTCCTGTGCTGCACTGATTTTCAGTGCTAGAGGAGACTTCTGATCTCAAGAATTTCCACCTTAAAATGAAAGGGCCTTATTCTTCTCTTACATCTATGGAAATCAGGGGAGAAAGACAATAGAGTAATACCAGTATTAAAGCAAAGAGAGGATAAGACACAAGAGCTTGAATATTGCTTTATTTATCATCCCTTTCATTAAAAGGAATTAATTAGCCCAGCTTGTGGAGACATTAAGATATTCCATGTATATCCTATTTAATTTTTCCATTATCTTTTTTCTAGGTTTTCTCTGTGTTTGTCAGAGCTTCTATTAAGGAGCGTATGAGATTACTTTATCCCACATCATTAGAAAAATCAATACGTTTTAGTTCAGAATCAGATCAAAACACTGTAGCTTCAAAGAAATAGGAACTGTAAAGCCTTATTTAAAGCCTTCCCTCTGCTAGGAGAAGTTATGCAACTTCTGAAGCCCTTTAGAAGCCTGAGTACCATATTTTTAAAAGGATGAAAAATCCTATTGAAGACACATTGCTAACCATGGCTGTCTGCGCTGCCTAAGCAGTGCCCACTCCCTGCCTCTATTCTGAATGGTTTTCACCAAAAACATTTTGCCATAGAGAGCTAACGCAAAGCAGCATGGATTTCAGCCAATCTGAGCCATTTGGCCTCAAGGCCAGCAATAAATCCCCAAATTCCCAGTAAACATTTCTTCACAAAACAGACATATTAAAAGAGTCTAGAACTTAGAGAATGGGACTCAGTCCCCAAATGGGATGAAGTGTTGTGATCTGTTCCCTTCCTGCACAAGTCACCATTCCTGGAAGCGTTTAAAAGACATATAGATTAGGATCTTAGGGACATGGTTTAGTGCTAGAGTTATGGCTGGACTCCATGATCCTGAGGGTCTCTTTCGATCTAAATGATTCTATGATTCTAAGCGCTCACAAGCTAACCACGGGCATGCTGTCCTAACTAGTCCAACATGGTCAGAGTACCAGTTTTCATGTAGTTGTAGGAAAAACCGAGGAAGCTACTGAGGCAAAAGCATGGAGATGTTTTTCTTCCCCAAACTGCCCATCAAAGAAGGAGGGTGATCCTCTTGTTTGGTTTTCTTCCAGACAGACAAGGAGGGACCCAGTCACAGCTGGAGCAGGTCCCTCTCTCCAGTCAGAATTCATCACCAGGAAGCATTTACTAATTCCTACAAATTAAAAGCATGTCTCAAAAGTCATTCCTGTTTCTTAGACTATAGCTGGAGGGTAATGAAGACATATTAGGTGATTTTGGCTGCATTTTCCACATTCCTCAAAACCATTTCCATTTTTTAGACACTAAGAAGGCTGTCCTGGAAAGAAGGAACACCCTTAGTCCTTCCTGCTTATTTTTTCTTTTTTTTACCTTGAATAAAACAATTAAATTGTGACAGGGAGTGCTAGACAGCACAAGAATGATGTCTGGTCTCCAATTACACCAATTACTCTGGATCCTAGTTTAATGCAAGTACTTCATGCAAACAAGGGTTAAATTACTGTCTTTTTTTTTAAAGATACCTTTCCTCCCTTATTTCTTATTGACAAGCTGCAGTAGCTCTTTATGTGACTTGCTGGGGTTTTATGCTCCCCATTCATAAGCTCTAATTCTGCACAAAAATGCACAAAACACATACACACATAAATACCTCTGCTGCTGTGCATGATACTCTCATCCTGTGGTGCTACGGAGGGGTTTCATGAGGCAGCAAGGTCCTTGCAAGGCACATGTTGTAACAGCACATTTTTTCTGTGAACCTAGCCCTGGCGTAGGAAGCTAGTTTAGGTGTTTTCAAAATGTTAGCCATGTTGCTTGGTTACAACACACAATATTTAAGGACTTGGACACAATACACCTAAGTAACCTGGCGCAAGAAATAACCTAAAAAGGAAGTCCAGTCCAGTCTGCTACAGACACCCTGATCTGCACCAATACAGACTAAATTCTACAGATGATGGTATTTTTGCCATTGACTTCAATAAAACAAGGTTTTCATGTTATACCCTTGCTGACAATTCATCCAGTTTGAAAAGGAAACACGAAAGCACATTTCTGAAAATAGTTAATTTGCACGTCAATTTGAAAATTGTGAAGCATGAAGTCCTTTCCAAAAACATCTAAGGGTTTTTGCTCCCAGTGTGGCAGGACTTACTGCTCCTTTTCTCTTGACCTGTCTTCTGCCATTAAAAAGGATGCCTGGGAATCAGAATTGATTCTTGCAGTGCTGAATAAATACCAACAATAAGGAATCTAAGATCCCCAGTTTTGACAGCTGTCTTATATAGCATGAGTCTACTAGGTTTTCCTTGTGAAATATCGAAATACTATGCACTTAACAAGGATGTTCATAATCATTCAAATATTGATACAAACCTCTCTCTGTTGCTATGATACTGCACTCATTTTATATTCCCATTTAGGTTATAAAAACATTTGTTCTGTTGCTTGCTACAGAAAAGGCAAGACAAAAAAAGGCTAGTTTTATTTCCACTAGCATTTAAGGAGAACTTAAACTGACTCATTATAGCCCTCACCCTGCCTTTTGTTAGAATTGCAGGGCTGAGACACCATGTTGGAAATCATCATTGGGCATGCCAGGTTATTGTCTTTAATCTAGTTACTATAATATCGAAAATTAATGAAAAAAATTACATGTAGGCTCATATGATGACATATATATGTCTGATAGGGCAACAGTGCAGAAATGGTTAATGATGGTTCTAATTTCTTCCTCCACCAGTGCCTAACCTGACAATTTAAAGCAGCTGGTAGAGGAGAAAGTCATGTGGATGGCAAGTGTGTAGTTTGCCTTGGAGATATTTTGTTGGTCTTGTAGATTAAGAGGGAAAAATAATACGAAGAAAATGACCGAGCAGGGAAGCTAAATAAGGATCAGATAAAATATTGCTTTTTAATTTTTTTTTCTCCTTTTTTTTTGCATCTTATTTTGTTTTGAGTTCTTGCCCTCTGATTTTAAGTAGGTTCTGGCACTGGCTCTCCTATATTTTATCCTTTAGTTATTTTAAGGCAAGATGGACTGTTTCACCTGTTTCTGAGCTGGCGATGGAGCGGTTTTAGCCTGTAAAAAGTGTCTCTGCCCATACAATTTTCTGTTCCTCCTGAGGAAGAAATGTGTAGAGGACCATCTACAAGTATATGATGCATCTCTGGCTTTTCTGTGTTTTACCTCTTTTCCTTCTTCAGTAGGGTACCCTTGTCTCTTTTGCTCTCTTTTTTTGCAATTCAAAAAACTCTGAAGGGTAAAAAGTAATCAGCAAAATGGTTGTCCAGATTGCCACATGGATGAGAAAGTTCTGAAAGAGAGAGTTCTGCCTTTCCACAGCATCTCAAACCCCTTTTTTCTTGGTATCTATTGGCCCTATCTGTAGTTTCCTTAGAACCCTACAGATCTTCCCTCCACCCTCTCTTACCTCTGTGGGATCTCACCAGCTTCCTAAAAACCTGCTTCTCCACAAAAATTGTCTGCACTGCCAAAAAGTTTTGATTTAGTTCTGATCCTTAGTCAGAAGGGATGTGGTGGCTTTGGAGATAAGGGGACAAAGGGCTAACAAGCATCACAGTGGGGAGGTCAAGGCTGACCATATAATTGCCCAGATTTTATAGGGTGAGCATATGCAGCTCCAAATTCCCTGTTGGATGGGGATTAAGCCCTGAATTATATTGACAGGAGGCATTATGGGTGCCTGTGATAAACCTGTCTAGAGGAGATCTTGTGGAGGTTGTTGGATCTCTTTGTGTAAATATAAAATCATTTCTTCAAGGACAGCACCAATCAGTATGCAGGACGACATTTAAACTACACAGGAAATAATATTGAGCAGTGAGGACTCCTGGAGGTGTAGAAGTGGAGCCACCTGTCATATGATCATACTTTCGAAACAAAGGTACCATCTAAACTGGAAAAATTTGTGGTGTAAGTATTCTGGCACAACCGCATTAGTAATGGGTTGTTACATTGGTCTGATTATATGCTACTATAAATGCACTAGTGATTTTTCCTGTGCAAACAAGCCTTATAGAGGAAAGTGCACTTTTACTGTTCCCTGATGAAAGCCTTAAATGTGAAAAGAACAGCGTGTGTGATTTGTCCTTGGAAAGGAAAAATGGTAGTTCTGAGCGTCCTTCTTCCTCTCAGGCAGACAAAAAGGACTTGAAGGCAAGCCTGTTGTACAACTGCTCAGTGCTCTCTGCCCCTGATTTTAATTAATGCATAGCACTGAGCAGAAACCAAATCCTGCTTGTTTTACTCAAGCAAGTGATCCCATTGACTTGAATTAAGCTACCTGCAGGATTAAGAGTAGAAGGATTAAGACCTCAGTGTAGCAAATTCATTTCACTCTTTTTCAAATGCAAATAGTCATCTCTCAACTGTCAGCTTGATTCTTCTGTTGGTTGTTATGCACAATGGGGCCACCGATTGTGTCTCCAAGGCTGCTCTGTATCACAAACATACTCAGCCTTCACAGAATAATTGCGATAGAAGTGGAACAATAGGTGCTGTAACCTTTTTTAAAATATGTATATATATGACGTAAAAATGTATCTCAAAGAAGACAGAAAAAAATTCTCATAGGGAGTGTGTTACATTACTTAGTTCTATACATGATTTGCAATGTGGTTTTATACCTATTTTCCCTTTTATGTGGAAAAGCTTTTCTCACCTCTTTTCGACACTGTGTTGTTGAGAGAGAGATACTGATACTTGATACGAGGCATGAGAAGTCTCTCCTTATTTCACAACTGATACAACTATCTTGTGAAACCACTTTATAGCTGCTTTAATGAGAATATCTCCACATAAATAAATTACCCAATTTTACCTTGGCTATTTTGATCCATATTTTGATCTGAAATGTCATTTTAATCTGAAACCTATCATTTTAACATAGGTAATGGTTATTTTAGGTGAGGACAGCATTGCCAGTTGTTTTTATTTAAATTATTTGAAAAATTTAGTAAAAAATACAGTTACTGTTTATCAGAAGCCTCATAGTGTCTTGAAACTCTGCCAAATTATTCCTAATTGTATGATGTGTATCATTTCTTTACCTCTACAGCAAGTCTAAACCTTTCTGGAACTTCTCTTTGATCATTTATTTGCTCTGCTACTAAAGCTAAATTGTGCCTTCTTGCTGGGAAAAAAAAAATAAAGCAGTGTATTCAGACTTCTTACAAGGTTAATGTTATAACTTCTTTAATTGTGTAAAAAAATATTTTAAATTGACATTATGTGTCACCGAAAATTGCTATGAAAGGAAAACAGCGATATGTTGCAAGGTTATAGATCATACCAAGTGGTTGAGTTCCAAAGAAAAACTGAAAAAAAAAAAAGAGAAAAACAAGAAAAAAAAATCATAGAATAGTATGGGTTGGAAAGGACCTTCAAAGTTCATCAAGTCCAACCCCCTGCAATGAGCAGGGACATCTTCAACTAGTTCAGGTTGCTCAGAGCCCCGTCCAGCCTGGCCTGGAATGTCTCCAGGGATGGGGCATCTACCACCTCTCTGGGCAACCTGGGCCTGTGTTTCACCACTCTCACTGGAAAAAATTTTTTCCTCATGTCTAACCTGAATCTCCCCTCTTTTAATTTAAAACCATTACCCTTTGTCCTGTTGTAACAGGGCCTGCTAAAAGGTCTGTCCCCATCCTTTTCATAGGCTCCTTTTAAGTACTGACTAATGCAACACAGCAGATCACAAATAAGTATTGAAACTGTTCTTAAGAAAATTTAATCTGTTGATCATCATTTAGAGTGTCTCAAAATTACATTTTTAAGTAACATGCTCTATTTTGAGCATTTCTGGCTTTGTAGCTAGGATCACTGGATGAGTGTCTACTGCCTATATTAAAAGCCTTCTGAATCTATAAACAATTTGAAAAATTGAGCTCATTAGAAGAAGCATATTTTGTGTAACTCTCAGAAACTGTAGGTACTATACTGAGTGTCTGGATGGCAGGCTTACAGCTATGTTTGCCTACTGTGATACTCCAAAAGTCAGTACCCCTGCACAATTCTGATCAAAGAGTAAGAATTCAAAATTTGGCATGCTTGCCTGAATCAAGACTTCAGCTCTTCTTTCTTGAAGCTTCAATGTTGTTGGGTTTTTTAATGTCCTGCCAGTACAACTATCCTGGCTTTGGGATTCCCATTGTTTTGTCCTGATTTGGCAGCAAGAGTCCTTTGAGGGAACAGAGCCAGTGCAGCCCTTAGAAGAAAGGAATCTAGGAGCCCAAATCCTCATCAAGTTTAATGAAAGAATAGGAAAGAACAAATAAATTATCTGTCAACTCTAACTTTGCAGCAAGGAAGATCCTGGGAGAAAAAAAATGGGTCAAGTTTGAAACTGAAAATATGATCTAGTTTAAAAGAGTCAGAAGCTCCTGTAAGGACACATAACAAATACGATGAAATCTGGGACTGAATGGTGTATTTACCATATCAACCTTTAGAAAGATGTTTGACATAGTAATATAGCAGATTAATAAATAGTCAGGTACAAATTAGACACTTGATTTCATTCTTCAAAGAATTGCTTGGAGTGAGGACAGACAGCAGTTAACCATGGTTGTTACAAGGTCACGGTACAGAAAAAGACTTGCAAATGGAGTAATACAGTTAAATGAAAAATAAAATATTATCCTGTTGATATTTCACCAAGAACACCGCAATGTCACAAATTGATTGCTAAAACAATGACATCCTTCCTAGTAACTCTGTAAGATACTCAAGCAACTCTTTAGTGTATCGCAATGAACATTTTACAGGTAAAATGCACTGTAAATTAAACATTATATTAAATGCATTGGTTATATAATAATAGAATTGCTAGAGATCTGGCATGGGTCAGAGGATTAAAAAAGGTTCTGGGCTTAAACAATACTCAGTATTGGCTCAGCCAATTGCCTTTACAAATCTATCATCAACCGGCATTGCATTTGATAGTAACTAAAATTCTCTCCATTAGCTGAGTGGCCAACATAAAGCACATCTGACAGAGTTGTGGAGGACATGTTTGCCATGTTCTCATACTCTTAATGAGTATCATAAGCTCAGAAAACAAATATTTATGAATAATGGGGTAGAGCTTCCCCTGCTCATAAGTGTCTTTTCAGTAGAGATCAGAGCAGGAATAGGATTCATTACTGAATTCCTTCAATGATTTATCACCATGTCTGACAGTAGTGTGACTGCACCTCTGTTCAGCACAGGTTCTGTTGCCTTATAATGCAGCATACATGTACGTTTTCAGTAAGAGCTGGGTTTTTTTGCTTCAACTGCCTGTCAAATATAATGACAAACTTGAAATATAATGGCAAAAAGCAATATTGTTCCTTCAGAATGATGCTTAACTTTCATTTGGCATAAAATCATTTACATAAAAAAGTCAGAAAATATTAACTTAAGATTAATACAGAGAAAGGAGTTAGATGTCTAAGAGTTATGTAAATAATAGAACGTCTCCTAAGAGTGATCTGCATTGTCACTGTGCATGGAGATGCTTCAGGATGGAATTCAAAACAGCCAGCATGCTAAGCAGACAAATGTCTAGACTTAACCAAAAGATGTCTGAAGTCCCACAGCTCTCTAGAGCTCAGGGCCTTTCAATCTGCATAATGTGCTCTTGAAAATATAGGTTCACATTCATTCTTTCAAATAACTTTGTAGGACTGCAAGTGACTTTTAAAAAGCTAGTAGATTATGTCATTGCTCAAGAAGACTCATACTTATCTGACTACTAAAAGTAAAATCAAGTCAGTCTTAGAGCACAGTAGTCAAATTTTGCTTTTGGTGATTCTTCTGACCATTTCTATGTTGTAATGTGCCTTTCTCCGCTATCCTCTTGCATCCCAGTGCTTTGAACTGCTTTTGGGTTTGACATGGGGAGGGATAGAGCCTGCTGTTAAGACCTGGCCCTGAAAATCATAGATTTAAACTACTTCAGGGACAGCATTGAATCAGGACCACACAGGTTGGGTTGATGGTATCCCTTCTGGGTTATTGCAAAAAGGACCATTCCTTCTAACTCTCTTCTAGAGGAAGAGACATTTTCAGTTAAATTTTCCAAGAGCCTGATTCATTACATGTGTTGCAACTGCTCCAAAAGCTCCTTTGGGATTTGAGTTCCTCAAAAGACAAATCAACTAACAGGATTTCAGCTGTAGTTATTCCAGAACAAGGCATCATGAATGTGATGATACACAAGAAAATTTGATGTAAATGAAGAAAAAGGCAAGCAGACAAATGTGCTTATAATGTAAGGTTTATTCTGTGTAGGGCTTACTTGTAATTATGCTGCCCTTGTATTTGTTTAAATTAGTTACATTAAAAAAATATATAAACATAACATATTTGTACTTATATGTACTTTTTCAGTTCATACCAAGAAAATATTCAATACTCAATTTTGCTGCACTTCATGTTTTCTCATATTAGAGTATAAATACAAAGGAAGAGGAAATTAGAGTTTGATAGGAGACTATCAAGGTCAGATGGTTTAAAGTGTTCGTGTGGCTGATCATTATTTCCTTCCTTGTGTTCACAGTAGTACATGGACAATGTCATGGTTGTCAGCACTAACCAGCTGTGGGAAAAAATCATCAAATATCTAGATAATTATTTATTATAATTGTAATTTGTAATGATCTCTGGAATATTTGCATTTCAGAAATCTTACTCCAGATTTCTGGTTCTTGTGACATGAAATAAGCCTATCAATCATATTATTTATATACCACTTTTCTGGAAGAATGTCTTGGGAGTGTAATATTATTAACATTTATAAAAATTGCCATTCATAACAATTTCTGTGACAGATAAATATGAACACAACCTGAGAAAATGACTGAGGCTTTCATAGTTCAAGTCTAAAGTGTCTTTTCCTATCCTGCTAATGTCAATAACCATTGACATTTTTTTTTTGCATGGATTAGCATTTATAATATTTTATGGGTATTCTCGGTGGTTTTGTGCTCATTTTTGCTTGAAACTACACACTGGTACTTAATGTAGGCACCTGCTATGATTCATCATTTTACTCTATTAAGAAAAGAATAAAGGCTAAGTAATCTGTATTACTTTAAAAATATATATGCTATAACAAACAAAACATAGGCAAAAAGCTTCATGTGATACTCCCTAAGAAATTATCTGCATTTTAAAATAACTTCAAGACCTTCTAATTTAATTTCGCTGATTTGCAAACAGTCTTTCAGCACTGTGTTACATCCTACACATTAATTTGGTCTTTTAAAATATTCATAGGTCTAAATTAAGTATTTGAAATAATTTCCATTTTAAGTCTAAATATGAATATTAAAATCCCAAGGCAACTCAGAACCTGCATATTTAAAACATTTTTTAAATTTACTGATAACTTCTTAAAAGTATGGTAATCTGTTGAGTTAGAGCTTGGAACTTAAAACATAAACAAGCTGTTTAATAACATGACCTATATTTTAGTAGAAAAATTATGGATAGATGGCTGGTTGGCTTACAGATTAATCCTATGAAAGTCCTTCTCTCCCAGTTGCAAAGAAATTCTGCAACTGTCTTACCCACTGTCTGCATTTAATTTAAAAAAAAAATAAATAAAAGAAAAAAAAAGAAAAAAATTGGTTGTTTTTAACAGAAGTTTTAAATTCCTATTGAAAGCTGAAAACGAGGAGGAATCACGATGTGGGCTTCATGAAGGCCCACTGAAAACAGGAGAGGTCAAGCTCCATGGATCAGTTATGGGACCAAATGCAAGTACACAACAGACCACTTTTGTAAGAATGTCTACTTTAACTCCCTAGTTCCAAATGATCTCACAGCCCAAGCAGCATTTTAATTCTGTACAGAACACATTACCTTAGGTTCAAAACTAGTTTTGGCAATCTCAGCATGAAAATATTTCAAATGGGACATTCAAATGACTCTGTAGGACAGAATGCAGAGCACTGAGAGAAAGGTGGCTGCAAGTTTTGAAAAATATGCTGAAAATAATAAGTTATTATTTATGTGTACCTTACCCACACTCCAAGGTGATCTTGTTGGATACACATCATTTCAGAACTTCCCAGGAACATCTACTGTGCAGCATTAGTTTTGTTGCTATTGCTGGAAAACTTTGTAAAAAACCCACAGGGCAAATTCTGACAAACTACATGAGAAGAAGGTGACAATTCATTTCCCTGAGTGATGGGCAGATGAGTTTTTAGACTGCGATACCTTTCATGAACACGGATGAGAACAACATGTGGCAATTATCTACCTATTAAACCTAGCAAATATGCATATCCATGACTTCTGAAATTTATTTCAGCCTTTTCAGTTTGTTCCATATTTTTACAGCTATTTGTTGTGAGTCTAAAAGGTTAAAGTTGACTTCGGCCTAGAGAAATACATTATACTATAGTTTTGCTGACTTCCACCTACAGTTACAGAAATGCTGAGGACGAGACATATTTTTTTATGAGCATAACTGAGTGCTGTTCTAGACCTGAAATCCTGGGTGGAAAAATAGCATGCAGTATAGAGAGAGAGCTTCAAGTTTGGCACCTTTTGTCCTAACCATCCTCCAATGCTACTCAAGTAGGTTTTGAACCATTTTCTTCACCTTTGCTGACCTTCAGGACTCACAATGCCTACCTTAATGTCACTCCAATGTCCTTAATGACTCCAATGTCCAATCATGCTGTTGGGCATCACAGTCTTCCCATCTTCTCAGACACTTTCAATCAGAGTTGGATGCATTTGGCAGTACAGATGTGGTCATGAAGTCCAGCCTTGCAAATACAATGTGGCAATGGAGGTCAAGAAGAGGGAAAGCAACGGAATTATAACAAGTCCTACTTCACATCTCCTTTCTCTACAACAGTTGCAATGTGGTCATCCTCTGCCCCTCTCTCACCTGTCGTTTTCTGACCCCCTCCAGCAACACTGGGATAATTCAGTCTTCCCTGCAGATGAGGGTTTGGAAAAATGGAGAGTCTACCTCTTGCTTAATGCTGTAATTTTGTTCCTGCACGCAGGCAGCCTTCTGCTGTAGGAACAGACAGCTTTGAGGAACAACTCGCCTGCAAATCAATGTTTTCTTAGACCAAGTCAGAACTTCTTTTGGTCTTCCAGTAAAACAAATGTCTGGATATTTTGTCCTTCCAGAAGCTAGATATCCCAGGATGGATTCAACAAAAATATGTCCTTTGTTTTACTTTTTATCCAAAGATCTCATTCCTTTCATTCTGTTAAGTTTCTATTAGTCAGAATGAAAGGAGGGTTTTTTGAAACATCTTACAAATGTTTTGTAATAAATCTGAGTGTGATGCTTTGTGAGCATTTGCTTGTGAGCAAATCATGCAAGATGCTTTTTCATTATGTCAGAATTACAGACTTTGTTACCTTCACACTTTTTCTCTCAGCTCCATCTAAGGTAATTAACGGGGTGGCCTATAGTTGCAAGTTTGAATAAAGCACAGATATAGCATGTGCTTATTTACTTGTGTTCTAAACCTGAAAGGACTAGCAATGAAGTAATTGCTGACAAATTACCTCAGTCTATAGGGATGTGGCCATGCTCTTTCAGCTAATGTGGTCCACATTACGTGGTCTCAAATAGCAGGGATTAATCATGCTTGCAAATCACACTTCTCACTCTGGCTGGGACAAGGAATCTTGCAGCAATAGTGCCTTCCCAGAGAAAACCATTGATGCTGCAATTTGTATCTACTTGTTTCCAGGATCCTTTCAGTAAGCTCCAAGGGAATCATTAACAGACTGCAGAAATCAGCTGTCACTTTAAATGGTCCTTCCTCTTTTTCTCCTCCATAGGGACCAATACAGTGATTTCCATTAAAGAAGACCGGCTTTTAGCTTCACTTTATACAAAATTCTCACTAAAAATAAATGGACAGAAATAAAATTCATGAACATAAGTTACCATTTGTTTCCTTTCCATTTTTCCATTGGATCAGGGCATGCCAATGAAGCAAGTTTTATTTCAATAACATGATTCAGCTTCTCTATTGAAACTTGGCATCAGATTTTCAGAGATTTGAAACATAAAATCTAAAAAGGTACCATCATATGTATGTAATTTCTGCATATTCTGCATTATTAATTTGTTTCCTAGAGGAAGGTACAAGCTACCCTGCTGCTAAGTCATTAATGAAGTTCTGCTATCTAATTAATCAGAGGAAGTAGCTATGGGAATGGTGTCTTGTGAAGTTACAAGGGTATACTCTGAAACATGCTCTGTTCCTAAACTTTGGTGTTGGCATGAAACTCTTAATTCAAGTGCAAATCCTTATCCAGCAAGGCAATTTTGACCTAGTATCAGAGGTTAGATAGCTATGATGGGATACAGATCTGATCAGGTTCTTCTATACGGGTCTTATGAGTCTTATCATAAGAGGGGAGATGAGGGTTTGAGCTCCCTGAGAGACCCCACAAATCTCCTACCTCAGCACTTCAACACTTTCTCACTCCAGCTGGCTACCTAAGAGCTGCCTCCCACAGATTCTGTTTCTAAATGCTGATGCAGTGACTATACCAGGAGATTTATTTATGTTCTGTCTTAACTGCTGGTGTTCTTAGCTGAGCAAGAATATGCCTGTATGTGGAAGAAGGAAAAACACATACCTTGAGGAATTATATTGAGTAACTGTATTCACCTATTCAATCACAATATGTTATTGGATTCTAGTTTTCTTTAAAACCTCCTGGTAGCTAGGACTTCTAGAAATAAAAGGTGAAAGGGAATTATTTAACAATATTTAGTACAACAAATTGTTATGTATTTAGGACCAGTCCCATATCTAACATGAAAAGAGTAGAGAGAGAGCACACCTCCAGCTGATTAGACACACATTTTATAATTTGAGACTTTCACAGGTGAACAATAACTCATGGGAAAAATTGTATAGAACAAAAATTGACCCAAGTTCTGACTTCACTCAGATCCCCAAAGAGATAGGTCTGTCTAGTCAATTCACTTTAATTGACTACTGAAGAACTGTCTCCTTGTGAGCTTATTAAACTGTGACTTTATTTACATTTTACAAGATTTCTTGCAAATTAGATCTAGCAATGGGTACTTGGTTCAGTCAAACGTTCTTCGAGTACCTAGAAGGTGCTTGTCAACAGATGTTTTGCTCAGTCAAGCTTGCATCTCATGATTCAATGTTCATGATGTTTTCCATGAGAGATTACTTTTTAGAATGGATATTTGTATGTAAGACACGTTCTCTAATTACAAGTGCAGTAAAGCATGTGTGAGCAAACTAATTTGTGGGCAGCAACTACTTGTTACTTCTAATTTATAGATGTCTGAGATATTTAATTATGAAAGAAAAATGACATCTTATGATTTGAGTTGCCAATATAACAGACATGTATGAATAACAAGTCAGAAAATTTGGCAGTAGCTTGGGTAACCTTGACTGATACACATATGTAAATTACGATACTTATAAATAAGCAAAAGAAGAAATTATTCAGTTCATCCAAAATTTATTTGCTAAATGATGGTTTAGATAAATCTCATCCTAATCAATAAAAATCAAGTATATCTTAATAAAATAAAACAATCAGAAATAAAAATGTTCTTTTGTTATGCAACAAAAATATTTAACTGAACACACAAACCTTTATTTATAGCAAACAGAAATATCAACTAATTTCACAGTGCAATATTTGGATCATCGTCAGATGTTAATCTGATATCAACATGGCACCTTTCTCCTAACAAACTTTACAAAGCACATATCACACCAAGAATGTGTAAAACATTTTATGCCAAGAACACCCTAATCTGCCATGTCCCTTCTCACAAAACCTTTGTGGAAATTATTCTGTGAGTACTGTGTGAGAGGATTCAAAGGAACTCAGTCTCTACAGAGACAGAATTACTGTAAGTATCAGCATATTTCTATGCATACAATTTTACAGTCTTTTACTTGCCATAGTCTCCAAAGGATGTTAAAAAATTCCACCTGCTTTGATCAGATTACAAGAGCAAATCATGCCTCCTTTGCACTACATTCCAGTTAGAGTAATTCAATCTCTCATCAACAGAATGTTTCATTTAAACTGATTAAAACCCATAAGAAAACATGATTCATTTTAGAGGAAAGAAAACAATGCAACTTCTAGACCACATTAACCATGACTATTTGGTATTACTGAATGAATCCACAAAAAGTTACCTTATATTAACTAAAGATAAATTTCCTCTTTTGAAACTGCGGAGGGGAGAATCACAGGAAGACTTATAATGATAGAAGATGGCAACATGCCATTATTCTATTGTTGTCATTGGCAAGAAAACAATCATGTGCCCTTTAATCTTTGTTATTCAGCCTGCTGCTCATATGGATAACACAATCAACCACTTCTTCCAATCAAAGGAATAGGAACAGAATTGTCTGCACTGAGAGAGACGCCAGGACTACACTGGATTTATGAAATTCAACTACTATGTGTCCCAGACTAACACGCAGTTCTGAGCTGCAGAGATAAGAATATTCTCTACTTTGCTGTACACTTAATATCTTCTAGCACATCAAAATTTTTATGAATATGTTGAAAACAGTGAACCAATAGATTAACATTTAGAGAGAGAAAAGATTTCTTCATGTGACTGCTCAATTTAAAAGATATCTGTAGTGTGGCACAAATTAATTTCCTAAGCTACACCTTATTAAAATATTTTATTTCATACCTTGCAAACACAGTGCACACATACAGCATTATTAATAGTAACATTATTACTAGAAATAGCAATATACCTAAAAAATTCTATTTACTCAACTTGGAAGAATTTTTTTTCTTTGTATTTTTCCTAATACTCAGTCCCATTTATGCCTGATGTCTATTTCAAGAGAGCTAAAACCATTTTTACATGTAAATTCTAGTAAATGTTTTAAGATTCTTTGTTCCTTTTTTAACTCATCTGATATTTTTTTAAAACAGTAATATCTGAGCAGTTGATAATTGCCAATGTAAATTCTTGTCAACATTTAAAAGACAGAAATAGTTTCAGGCAGTGGAGTGGCCTTCCTGATTCTGCGTTTTTACTATTTCTTTTTAATGTATTAATATATCAGAAAAGGAGGATTAGGGCTAGGTGCAGAGAATGGACTTTGGTGCAGCAAGGCACCATTAAATAGAAAAGAGCCCCAGAGCTCCATGCAGAGTGCATTACAGGATCCCTGAATTTAGAGCAGTGAGTAGGCTATTCTGAAGTAAGTTGCATGTTTTGAACTCTATTTTTTTATGCATTAAATCCCGTGCACTTACATCGATTCACAATCCAGATCCTTACACTAACAATGTGTATCTCTATATATTAGCTTCACATATGGAGCCTTTGCCTGTCATACGGAAGACCCACGTTTCCTTCACTTCTGTGCCTGACATCACATATGCTTCGGCATGACAACATCTAATAATTAAGCACCTTGATCTGCTGGAGTTACTGGGGTGTCAGGGTGTGATGGGTGCTATGCAGCCAGTGAGGAGGTCTACGTGCTTCTGGAGAGCAACCTAAACACTGAATAAGTAACCATCCTGCAAGAAAAGTAAAAAGACACTCATATAAGGACACACAAAAAAGGACCTCTTTCACACTGCTCTTTACATAGCTGTAGCCACTAAGGACCTAGAACATCTGACTCTTCTTACAAAGTAGGCAACTAATTAGGTAGGTTTTACTCTTGAAGTATGCCAGTGCAACTCTTTTTCTTAAGAAGTGAACGAAAACATCTGATAAGCCAAATCATTGGTTTACTGAATTGTCAATTTCTATAACTCCATTTTGCTTTTTTGTCTCCAATGTACGCTGATTTCAAGAACAAGGATGGAGAGAGACACCACTCCCCAGACAAACTGAGATACATTTATAGTGATGAAGGTGTTCTTATGAAATGAGATCTGCATATGTGAATCACTTCAGGCTACAGAAGAAACGAACACAGGTTTCCCATGTTGCAGTAATGAGGTTATGGTGGGAAAAAAAAAAAAAAAGCCACTGTTTTGCCCATCCTGGTTTTTGGGAATGAAAATATGAGCTTCATGCACACCTCTGTGCAATTGTCATGGGTGATGTCTGACTAAAACGCTTGGATAATTAGGTCCCTCTAAAGGTCTTAGGTAGAGTTTAGCCACCTTACCATCTAGTATCTTGATTAAATAGTTAGAGAGCTTAAAGGCAGAGACATCTTTTAAATTCTAGATATCATGATCGTTAAAGAGCTCTTGGATCATCTCTTGATGTAAAGACCCTAATTTCACCTGATTCTTGTCGGGAGCTGGGCAAGTCATGGGACAACACACAGTCCTGACTGTTCCTGGTACTGGTTATTACTTGAAAGAATTATATCTATGTACATAATAGTTCTGTTTCTATTTAGAATGTTTTCCTTGTAAGGAAACCAAACTTATCTTCTCTTCAGGCCTTTCACAATATGCAGTGACAGAAAGTTAATAAACAACAAACAAAACAGTCAATGGATCATAATTTTCTGTACATGTCGTATTCTAAAAATCAGAAGAGTCACTGATCTGTCAAATGTAGAACTCATGCTTCAGAGACTTCACTAATGAAAGTAGTCTGTAGGTTATTTGTCAGTTTTCTTAATTTACCTTACTAACTTCAACTTTATAGGCAAGTATCAGGCAATGCAGAAAAAAATATTAGTAGATGTAGATAGATTTAGGTATAAAAAAAAGCAGAATTAAGAGATTACCATGTTGTGCATGTGACCCTACTTCACAGTATCACAGTATCACAGTATGTTTGGGATTGGAAGGGACCTCAAAAGATCATCTAGTCCAATCCCCCTGCTGGAGCAGGAACGCCTAGGTGAGGTCGCACAGGAATGTGTCCAGGCGGGCTTTGAATGTCTCCAGGGAAGGAGACTCCACAACCTCCCTGGGTAGCCTGTTCCAGTGCTCTGTTACCCTCACTGAGAAGAAGTTCTTTCTCAAATTTAAGTGGAACCTCTTGTGTTCCAGCTTGATCCCATTGCCCCTTGTCCTATCATTGTTTGCCACTGAGAAGACCCTGACTCCATCCTCGTGGCACTCACCCTTTATATATTTATAAACATTAATAAGGTCACCCCTCAGTCTCCTCTTCTCCAAACTAAAGAGCCCCAGCTCCCTCAGCCTTTCTTCATAAGGGAGATGCTCCACTCCCTTAATCATCTTTGTTGCCCTACGCTGGACCCTCTCCAGCAGTTCCCTGTCCTTCTTGAACTGAGGGGCCCAGAACTGGACACAATATTCCAGATGGGGTCTCACCAGGGTGGAGTAGAGGGGAAGGAGGACCTCTCTCGATCTACTGACCACCCCCCTTGTAATACACCCAAGGATGCCATTAGCCTTCCTGGCCACAAGGGCACAGTGCTGGCTCATGGTCATCCTGTTGTCCACCAGGACCCCCAGGTCCCTTTCCCCTACACTGCTCTCTAATAGGTCATTCCCCAACCTATACTGGAACTTGGGATTGTTCCTGCCTACTTATGATGCCATTATTTAGGCAAAGGTCATTTTAGTTTAAAAATCTGTCATTGGTAATTAAGCTAAGACAGGTTTTCAAAGAAAATCAATTGGACATGCCATTCAATCATAGTTACAAATGCAAATAGTTTACAAAATCACAATTCAGTATTGTTCCATTTGGATTAAATGCAGATATGAAATCAACAAATAGTTCATTATTTAGATAGGTCAGTGCAGTGATCTTCATAATCTAACAGACTCAATAAAAGCTAGAGCAAAATGTAGTGCATTTCACTAAATCCTTGTCTAGGTTATACTTTGTTTGGATATCTCCACATTGTCTACTATGTCTCTCAACACTAAGGCAATGCAACCGTTTCTGAAAAGTGTTCAGTAGAATTTCCCAGAGCTTTGTATGAACATTCTTCATCAAGACGAATTATGTAAATACAATCTTTACCCTAATTAAGAAAATGTGAATACCTCATACCTACCTAAACACAACTTGAATAATTTGTGTGCAGAACACCTTCATATTAATGTCATTGTATACTGAGCTAATCATTGTCATACTATGTATTTTACACTCCTCAGGCTCTTGTGTGACTCACAGGGGAGTAATCTAATTCTTCCAGAAAGAAATCCCACAAGAACATCAACTCAAGGAGTAAAAATGCTAGTAAAGACCTTACATTTAAATACATGGGTGCATTCATAAGGCCAGGCTTTTATTTTCAGAAATATATTAAAATATAGTTTAATTTTAAGTCCAGTCATCTGAGATCATAGGCACTCAGTCTTCTGTGAAAACTTGTCTATAGCACAAACTCACTTTAATTCCTTTCATGGCAGCTAGGTAACTTCACAGGTCCCTCGTACTGTCTCACTAAAGAGTTTTGCCTTACATCTTTATGTGTTACAGACTTAAAGCTGATACTTTCAGCACTTCATTAAAACGCGTTTATTAATACTCCATCTAGTCTAACTTAAGAATGTCCACAATCTCTACAGTGCAACAGATCTCAAACCCTAGGCATTTTTCTGGATAATCTTCTTGAATTTCATTAATTTACTTAGCATTGCTAAATAACTCTATAGATTTCAATCAGTTCAGATACTTAGATATGCCTAAATCCTCCATTTTGATCACTGCATATGCCACATAAATACTTGTATTCCAGAAAATGTACAAGTTTATAAAGCATATGAATAATTACTTTGATATACAGATATTTATATGTACAAAATTATTTTTAAGGGGGGTGATCTGGAACTTTATATAGGGCTGGGCCTTGGAGCCAACCTCAAGCAACTGCTTGATCCTTTCACGTATCCCAAAAAATGATCAGCTAAGCCTACTTTATTCCACTACATCTCTGACAAGGGAGTGGCCCTACTATCCTGGAGATAGAAAGTGGTAATAATCACAGCAGTGCTTCAGAATTATCATCAGTTAAGCAGCCTGAGGATCAGGTAAACATGGTAGCCATCAACAGGAATTAAAGAGGGAGTTTAAACATGCTGTTGTTCTTGGATGCTGAAGAAGGGCCACCCAAAACTAAAAGACTTCACCTCATAGCTTTGCAGGAAAGAGAGCTGAAGCTTAAGGTACCCATCAGATGATAAATGCACAGATGGACCATCCACTATTAAATGACAAAAACGGTGCAAAGAGATATCTCTGACTAAAACCTTGGGCACAGGAAGATACCTTCCTCCAACTATTAATATAATCCATCTAGCATGATAGCCTTAAAAATTAATGAACAGATAAAATATGATTTTAAGTCATGTTTGGTTCGTAATCAGGAAACCAGTTCGTTCATAGAAAACTTAAGGCTAAGCCAGCCTTCCCCATCTTCCACATTTTATTTTTTCTACTGATGTGTAAAACCTTCCGCATATTAGTAACAAAAGAAGTGCTGAGGAGAATCTCCATACTTTATTGGATGTGGAGGGAAACAGTGACAAAGGATGAGAAAAAGGTTGAGGTATTTAATGCCTTCTTTGCCTCAGCCTTTAACAGTAAGTTCAGCTGTTCTCCAGGTTCCCAGCCCCCTGAGTTGGAACAGAAGGACGGAGAACAGAAAGAAGACTCCATAATCCAAACGGAAATGGTTAGTAACCAGCTACAGTACTTAGACACACACAGGTCCATGGGGCTAGATGGGATCCATCCAAGGGTTCTGAGGAAGCTCTCAAAGTGCTCACCAAGCAACTTTCCGTCATTTATTGGCAGTTCTGGCTCATTGAGGAGATCCCAGTTGACTGGAGGTTAGCAAATGTGATGCCCATCTATAAGAAGGGCCAGAAGGAGGATCAAGGAACTGCAGGCCTATCAGTCTGACCTCAGTGTCAAAGAAAGTTAAGGAACAGATCATCCTGAGTGCCATCACACAGCACATACAAGAAAACCAAGCAATCAGGCCCAGTCAGCACAGGTTTATGAAAGTCAGGTCCTAGTTGACCAACCTGATCTTCTTCTATGACAAGGTGACCCACTTGGTGGATGAGGGAAAGGCTGTGCATGTTGTCTACCTGAGTTCAGTATTGGGGACAGTCCTGTTTAATATCTTTATTAATGATCTGAATGAGAGGATTGAGTGCACCCTCAGTAAGTCTGCAGATGACATCAAGGTGGGCGGGAGCATTGATCTGCTTGAGGGTAGGAGGGCTCTTCAAAGGGATCTGAACTGGTTGAGAACAATTGTATGAGGTTCAACAAGGTCAAGTGCCAGGTCCTGCACTTGGGTCACAACAATCACAGGCAGTGCTACAGGCTCGGGGAAGAGTGGCTGGAAAGTTGCTTGGCGGAAAAGGATCTGGGAGTGTTGATGGATAGCTGGCTGAACATGAGCCAGCAGTGTGCTCAGGTGGCCAAAAAGGCCAACAGCATCCTGGCTTGTATCAGGAATAGTGTGGCCAGCAGGACTAGGAAAGTGATTGTGCCACTGTACTCAGCACTGGTGAGGCCGCACCTCAAATACTGTGTACAGTTTGGGGCCACTCACTACAGGAAAGACCCTGAGGTGCTGGAGAGAGTTCAGAGAAGGGCAATGAAGCTGCTGAAGGGTCTGAAGCACAAGCCTAATGAGGAGCAGCTGAGGGAACTGGGACTGTTTAGCCTGGAGAAGAGGAGGCTGAGGTTATCCCTCTCTACGACTACCTGAAAGGAGATTGTAGCCAGGTGGGTGTTGGTCTCTTCTGCCAAGTAACAAGCAAAAGGACAAGAGGACATTACCTCAAGTAGCACCAGGGGAAGTTTAAATTGAATATTAGGAAAAATTTCTTCACTGAAAGGGCTGTGAAGCATTGGAACAGGCTTCCCAGGGAAGTGATTGAATCGCCATCCTGGAGGTGTTCGAAAGATGCACAAATGAGGTTCTTAGGGACACAGTTTAGTGGTGGACTTGGCAGTGTTAGGTTAATGGTTGGACTCAATGATCTTCAAGGTCTTTTCCAACCTAAACAATTCTATGATTCTATACAATTCAAACATAACTATTTCAGTCTGCCTGAATCCTATCAGTCAAGATCACTTTGAATTCGAATCCTTCCATCCTTAGTGCTTGTAGCCAGATTGATATTGCTTGCAAATGAAGTAAACATCCTTTCTGCTATTGATGCAAGACACTAATTGTAGCATTAAGTAGTGTCCAGCCTAAGATAGGCCCTTGTGCAACCCTTCTTGCTATATTCCTACAGTTTGACAGAAAGCCATTGAAAACATTCTTCTGAGCTTTATTTTTGCACCTAGCTGTGCAGCCACCTTACAGTGGGATCATCTAGATCTCTAGCTTCTGCGTGAAACTGTCATGTGAAATGGTGCCTGAAGCCTTTCAGTAGTCAAAATAAATCATATCTGCTGCTGCTTCTTTATCCATCAGCCTGTTGTCCTGTCATAAAGAGAAATAATTTGATTTGACAAGATCTGTAATGGGCAAATTGATGAAGGCTGCTATTTTTCATTTTGTTTTCAATGAGTTTATTTGTTACAGTACTTTTACAGGAATTTAGGTTAGGCTGAATTGTATATAGTTCCTGGTCTACTTCCTTCTCTCTTGTTTAGACATTAGTGCTATTTTTGCTCTTTTACAGTCTTTTGGAACTTCATCCATTCTGCATGAGGTCTCACATATAAATGTTAACAGCTTTGAGATGGTCTCATTCAGTTTGCTGAATCTCCTACTGTGAATTTTACTTGGCTGAGCAGATTTGAAAATGACTCATGAATGTCTTCCCTCTTCTTATACTACAATGATTCTTACCTCTGTTTCAATATGTGTTAATTGTGTTAACCAATTAGGCTTTTTAGTGAAGAATAAAAAATAAAAAAGACATTAAACAGTTCAGAGTTCTCAAGATATTCTGCTATTGGATATCCTTTCCTTTTCTGCAGAGATCTTTCTTTGCTCTTCTAAATATCACTATGCTTACAGAATATTTTATGCTTCCTGATTACTGTTTCTAATTTTATACTTTCATGATTTTGTCTCCACAATTTCATGCTATTCTTTTATATTAATTCTTAATAATTTCTGAGAAATTCCTTCTGTGTTTTTGAGCTTGTTGAAGTGTTTGTATCCCAGTTAAAGCCCTTGTTTAGCACACTTTCTAGCCTTTCTTTGTACTGAGTTTCACATTTGTGACCTGAATATGGCTTTTAAGAATGTATCAGACTTTGTGGTCTTCCTTTAAATCCACTTTCCGTGGGTTCTCAGCCCTCAGTTCTCTAAGTCCATTGAAGTTTGCTTTCCTTAAATAAATTTACATTAATTGTTTTCTCCATCTTAAGAGTAAAGAACTTTAAAACTCATTATTTCATATTAACCCATATCTATCTACTTTCACTTTCTCAGTAAGGTCTTCCCAACTGGCCATAACCAAATCCAAAATAGTCTTACACTCCATCATCTTACCTTAACCCATCTGCTCTATTTCTTTGCAAGATGCTGGATGAAGAGCTGCAGGTTTTCCACTGACTCAATCTCCTGTTTTAAATTTATATTTCCCCTTAAAAAGCCACAATATCTGACACAGTTTTATTTTCTGCAGAAGACCCTGACCACAACAGTAAATAATCTTTTGTCATTAGTCAAATAAGATCAATGTGTCCGTGTATGACCTTTTTGGGGGCTTGAATGCCTTTCTACATATAATTTTATATGACAGTCAACATCATCTTTCTTTTCTGCTAACAATTAAACTGTACTTTCCTATAGTAATATTCTAATCCTGTGAACTAAGTTTATGTAACACATTAAAGAATCATTTCACTTGTGTAGTAAGACATCAAGCCAAATCATTTGCACTACTCATCTAAATCTAATCTACTGTATTAGATTGTACACCTAAAATGTTTACTATACAGTTTTATTCTTTCTATCACCATTATGGCATAGAAACTTCCGTCTTTTTAGTCTTAGGCCTTTAGTGGTAACTTATGAACTTATGCTGCCATCATTTGCTAATCTAATCTACAAGTTTCCCTTCCAACAGTACAGAGAATGTTCTTTCATCTTTGATATTATCTGATTGAAAACCTCAGTGGAAGAAATGAACCCTATCTCTTCTCAGTTGTCCTACTTGGAACATCACCCATGGGCAATGAAACCACCTTGTTTACAAGTCTGCAGACATATGATTTTATTTAACTATACTCTTATCAATAGCTAGGGACACTGCAGGGAACATCAGCTTAGGTTTCACCTCCGCTCTAAGAGCTGTGTAGCCACTTACCTGCCTAAGATCACTCCTGGCAGCATACTTACAACCTATGACCCATGGTAATCACAGTCACACGGGTGTCATAACCTTTTTTTTAGCTTCACAGGTTCTGTCTCCTGGGAGGCAACAAACTTCACAGCTGTTAAGTCAACTGAGCAAATGGATAACATCAGTATCTTCAAAAGTGTGTCACTGAATATGCCCAATATTTTTCCTCTTGAAAGTGGTAATCGTTACCTTTTAAACCTTTTGGACATGCAGTTACTCAGCATTCATGACTGAGGATAGTTCCTCACTCCTTCACAGGGAAGCGGATCAGATTTTGATTTAGGAAAATGCCCAAGAGGTTGCAGGGCAATGCAGAGAAAACCAGCAGACAGCTTACATCCCACCGTCATCTCAGCTCACCTCTCTTTGTCCTTCTATTCCTCTCTGTATTCTCCGTGATTGGATGTTTCTATGTCTATTCCATTGATTAAGGCTTCACAATAGTAGATGCACCTTCATCTGCTTCCTAGAAGGGGCTGCAAGGAGATACATCCACCCTGGCTGCAAGTTTCACAAATCAAGGCCAGGGCCTCGGATAAATGAATTAACTTGCTTTCCCACCACTATTATTCTGTGGTTCCCGCACATTATCTTCTCCCTCCCCCCCTGCAAAAGCATTATTTCCTACTTAATTTTAAAAATTTTACCTACCTGACTACTCCATCCCACTCTTAATCACATTTAATTCTCTTCATTTTATCTGATATGCATAAATGTGCTCAACATCCCAAATGGGATCTAATTTCCCTGTTCTGTTATAATTGTAACCACTCATAGTGGTTACTTATTCAAGAACTCTTACCTCAAGATCTTGCCTCTTTTTCTCAGCTGGACAAAACTAGCCCTTTATTTTTTGTGACTTTTTTCCTCAGAATTACAGGAGTGACAGGTATGCTTGATCAGATTTTCAGCTGGTGTTAACTGCTCTGGTTTCTTTAAGATCTTTATTTTCAGAGTGCTGTCTTGTTAGTATCATTAGCAAAGCCACAAAAAGCTCTCAGGATGACCACATAAATACTCAGTCCAAAGACCGTCATGGTTGGATTTTTGCATTATATATGTCCACGGCATTTTCTTTTCCAAATGCAGTTCTACAGATTAAATGCATTCATACAATGGTGATAGAAATGAATGAAAAAAACATGCATTTAAAAAAATTGGTGTTTATTTCTTACCAGAATGGAAACATATTTTTATGGAGTCAGTTGTCCCAATCCTTTAAAAATATGTGTTTTTACAGAGTTTATTTGTCCAGTTCCTTTCATTAGCTTTCTCTGTTAGCAACCAAATTCAAAGCATGCTTTTTCCCTTAATGTATTTATTAAATAGCTTACTTCTCTTATGGTCACAGCCATCCATGATCTTTTCACAAATTCAAGTCACTCTTAGAAATTATTTGGTGCTATTCCATAATTATTTTACTTGGGTTTATACCTCTTCCTATGACATCCAGTTGCAGGTTCCCAAAGCTGTTGAGGTCAATATAGGTATCGAACATAAATTGCAGATCAGTGGCCTTATTATAATATTATTCTTGTCTCTCTACTGCTGCAAGATACTGTCATCTGTAAATGTTGTTGAGAAAGTGAGCAAAGAAGAATATACAAAATACAATGGTTCTAGGGGAGGCACAAAAAGAAAACTAGATAGAAAATGAAGGATGAATGTGTGAGAAATAAAAATGTTAAAGAAACAGGTTTCCTTTCTCACATGGCTCAAATCATATTGAGTACATTCACAGTAATATACCTATGCAGTCACAGCTTCTAAGCTGTAGGCACATGAGCAATATTGACACCAAAAAGCAATCAAATACTTCTTGATAGCATGTTAAGAATTATTAAGAAAAGGAAAATTAGAAAAAAAAAAAAATGAAGGGATAGAAACAAAGAAAGTGAATAATTTCAAAGCCAGTAACTTTTGTGTATTCATGTTTTATATAGTTCCCTGGGAGATAACAGTAAACCCTCCTAGAAGGTCATGCAAACTCAAAAGGTGCCTAAATAATTTTTTTGTGTTAAGGACAAATCCCACTAAGTGGTAACAAATTGAGTATATCTTCATTTGGGAGCATAATTAAGAAAAACAATTGAAATTGAAGAGTAGCAATGACAGTGAATGTCATTAAAAACTCCTTGTTAGCAAATACATGTTGTCCTGTTAGTTTCATATGGTATTGGATGTGTAAACAAAACGAGCAGTAGTAGGCCCAAGGAACTCTCTTAGACTATGAAATAATCTCCCAAGGGAGCCAGGTATAAGCTCCTTCACTTAACACACTAAAATCCTGCAACATAAAATACTAAAAAACTGTTCTCATGGACAGCAAATTATACTAGATGATTCACGATGAAAGGTCCTTTCCATCTCTAATTTCTATGAGTCAAGGATCTATAAAAATTATTAATTTCCAGGGGCTGTCACCCCCATTTCATTCACCAGTAACTTCTGTTAACACTGCAAAAACAAAGTGACTAATAAAGACACCAGTGACATTTTGCTAGCTATCTGTAACTATTTTTTTTTATTCTAATGCAGCTATGACACACAACATTTTCTGGAAAACACTGATTTGCATGTAATTTTGTCTAAGTAAAAATCTGTTGCAATCAACTTCTGTGTTTGTCTGTAGAAATAAAAATAGAATTGAAAGTTCATATACTTTTATTAGTTTATGTTCTCATCTTAATCTAGTATAAGAATACGGACCTCATGCAATTCTATCACATAATAAGATGATATAAGATCAAAAGTCTTCTGTTGTATTATTAAAAAACCCTAGGGAATAGGTTAACTATCAATGGTTTAATATGTCACATTCCTGTGAATGTGTGTATACAGTAATTCACAATTTGAAAGTAAAGAATTTGCAGTTGAAAAAAATGAAAACATTGAATGTAAGCATTTTTCAGGCACTTTAGGTTCTCACAATTTTATCTAGTCTATCATACTTATCTAATTTAGAGGGGTTTCTTTAGAGTTCACCTTGAATTCTGCACATCAACTTTCTTTTTCTATTATCCATGAAAACAACAAAAATACAATAGTATATCTGCTTCCCAGAAATTGTGAGGAAACAAAACTGTTAACTTTAAAATAAACCAAATCTTTAAAGTTGCAGGACCGAGATATTTAAGTCTTATATTATAACTTAGTTCCACTCAGAACACGGGTATTCAAATAAAAAATAAGTGGGAACATCTATTATATTCCATACACAAAATAACTATTTGTTTATTTGAATTTATCAACATGTTCACAAGATTCGGTGGGGCTTACTGGGAATGTGAGAAAATATAAAGAATAAGATGAAACTGATGAAAACAGAGGCAACGGAAATGAAAAACTAATTTCCATGTGAAAGTTCAAAAATATATGCTAATAATAAAACACTCATTTTAGGCAGCATTCCAATCAGAACTAACATGTTGTAGAATATCTGATATTAGAAATACACAATCGAAAAATACGTATTAAAGAGAGGGAAATATCCTTTGTTACATAACATTAAGGTTAGCTAAGGTTTCTCATAAGTCTCACAAATGGAAATTCTTTCAAGCAGGTGAATTTTTTATCCAACATGACAAACTTTCTAATTAACTTTATAGCTGTATATTAAAAGCATAAAATATTCAAGTCTCTAAGTATGTCTAGGAATTACAAAAATGTAACAATTTTTTTTAAGTACTGAACAATATTTCTTTTCTGTATTGAAATTGCTGTTCTCAAATTCTCACAGACACATTTTCTTCTAATTCTTTCTTCTGATTTTCCTTGATGCACTAAACACCTTTTTTTTTAATATATCCCACTGACTTAAAGAATGAGAAATGCATATTTCACCTTCTGTATTGTTTTGAACTTCTTTTTTTCCTTCCACCCTTTCTTACCAGTGCTCCTGACCACATTCATTCATTGCTGTTCTCAGCCAGAAGTTTTATTCTGTACTTTTGCAGTGTCCTAGCTTGCCTGTGCTATTGTTTATATTTTTAATTGTAGGAACTGACCTTGCACACACCAAGGTCATTGGGAGTTTGGAACTGAACTGAGTAAGAATTGAGTCAGGACTTAGAAAACTGGGCAACACTCTCACATTAAACAGTTGAAATTACACTAAAAGGTACAATCATAAATTCATTTGGAGTTGGGAAGCTGTCAGGAAGACATATATGGTCAAAAATAGACTCTGAATGGGGAAATGAGACAAGTCAGAAACAGTGATAATGAGAAAAAGAAAAAATCACAAAGGAAGGAAAGAAAAAAAAGTAAATAAAATTGCAGGAAGAAGCAGAAAAGGGGATATAAAATATTCTATTAAATAAGTTAAAGCTAAAATTAAGCAAGTTGTTTTATTTATAACCAATGTATTTTTAATCTTTACATAATTAGGCTTAATTAAAATGTAGGAATCTTAACCCAGCAGCCTTAATCTGTTCTGATCGAGGAAGGAATTATGAGAAAGAATTTTTTTGTTTCCTTTTTTTTTTTTTTAATCTGAAATACTGATATGGATTGTATAAAATATTCTGATTCAATAATGCTCAGAACCCAAAATTTAGTACCACTGAATTTAACACTGACCTTTAAACATATTTTATAATGAAGGCAAAGTTTCTTATCATAAGGAATCTATGATTTTTGGTATTTTTCTTTTGCTTTACCATGTGTATTATTTATCTCTTTGTGACCCACGAAGAACTTACTAAGAACTTGTTAATATTTTTATTCTGGAAAGTATACTGATATTATTACACAGTGTTGCCAAGGTAGCCAAGTTATCTGTAGTTAATTAATCAATCACATTAAACAAAAATTGATGAAGGTAATTTTTCCAAATGAAAAAACCATAATTTGCCCAGTACAGGGTGCAAGTCTATAACCAAAGAAAAAGATCACTTTCCAATATCTGGATTATGAGAGATGTTTTGAATAATTCTTTGATATTAACTGTCATAAATATTTCTTTGATAATAATGATGCAATAAAAGCTGACTGACTGTCAGATGGAATCCTACAGGAAAAAATCCAATGATTTAAGAAGTTACCACCTTCATTTGTTAGTTTAAGGCTATATGAACATACACTTGAATTATAGTTTCTTGATTACTTGACCTAGCCCACCTTAGTTCACTTCAAGAAATCTTAGAACATATTGCTGCTAACATGGCTCAATGTTAATTTTTTAAACTGCTTGAGTTCAATTCACCATAGGTTGTCTCTCCATAACTCTACCTTCCATCTGAAAAAGTGAATAAAACAATGCTTTCTTCTAAGACGTACCATTTCCCATCTCCCAAGACTATTGGTCATCCATAAACACCAAGGAACAGCCCATGCCTATTTAATACCCATAAGCAATTCAGTAACTGGAATACCAATCTCTGCCCACTGAGGTCCTGACCAGTCTACTATGTCTAAAATCCCTCTTTTATTTATTTACCAGCAGCATAATAAATTCTGAATTATTTTCTGTCAAGTAGCGCACCTTTGAAATAAATCTTTTTGCCACCATCCTCTTCAGACCCTGACAGTGAGGTCACCCTTCAGAAATAGGAGCTCTTGGTTTGAACCAGTGAGTCAGTGAACATGAAATCTGAGACACCAGTAGCAGCTAAGATGGTGAAATCTGATGATGATTCTTTACGACATACACGCCTATAACTTTTGCTCAGATGTGATAACATTAGCTTCTGAATGACTCACCTTCCTATCTGGTGGTAGATATATATATATATATATATAGTCTCCCATTATATAAACATATATTTACAATAGAATATATTTCAAGTATTTCTTGGTCAAGATATTTATTCTCGAAGTAGAAAACTGAAAAATATCAATGTAATGTACCATAAGCAAATATAATAATTTTCTCTTTATGACACTACATTAGATGTACAGTAGGGCCTTTTAGTAAGATTCAGTCCCATTTCAATTCCCACCTATCTTTAATTAAGGTAAATAAGTTGTCCATTCTCCACATAAAATTCATCTTGGCTTTCTTATCTCATCTAGCTTGGTTTCTAGCTTAAAATATAGATGGTTTTCCACAGATTCCTTAGCAGTTCACTTTCATATGACTGCAAAGAAGCTTTGTTTTGCTGTAAGGTCAGTCCTCGTTACCATTTCCACATAAGCCAGGAGATGATAGCTTCTGATGACTGCAACCATTCATAGTATTCAGTACCTTCTATTTCAAAATGAGTGACTAACGAACAGTTCCTTTAACATAATTATTTTTTCCCCCGAATGGTAAAGTATACTAGATAATGAGCTTTTGCAGCCGCACTGACAACAGGAGGAGCCTGCCACCCATCTCTTCTTTGCAACACCTAGTGGTTTATGTTTGCAAGTAGTTTATTTACCTTTCAGATTCCTGAACAGGTATTTTACTCTTGTTCATGTTCCGACAGCATCCTGAATTTGAAGATGACTGCAGATTCAGACAGCTCCCAGAAAAGCGTATCAGTAATTTGTCTTACTGACACTGGATTAACACTAGGGCCATCAGAAGCTGTACAAATTAGATGTATTCTACACTCATCTGAAATGGTATATTCACACTCCTTCTTTGATTAGCCTCTTAGACATGACATCTATGCTCAAAACTACAATGAAATAGTATAAATTTCAAACAAAAACAACAAAAAACCCAGCATCTTGTAAGCAAGAACACGAATGGCTATTCATGGATTATAGAAACTGTGCAACTGTGCCAGCAAAACTGGTACTGTCACATTGCGTTTTCATTTAGGTAGCCATTTCAAAAGCCATGTAGTTTTACCATATATTAAAAGGCATCTACTTAAACTGCAAAGGTAAATCCATCCAACTTAAATTTTTCTGTTTCAGCTGGCGTTGGATATCATCCCAAAACATAGTTTAAAAGACAATAGAGTGAAGTAAGTCAGTCTACGCCTCTCTTTTTAAATACGACATGACTTTTACTTGCATGTCAGAAAAAATTAAGATGTACATACAGACTTCTACACTGAATTCAAGCTTCTAGCATAAGAAGACATTTCTGTGCAGCCTGTGCAGGGCACCAAAGCTTCAGAGAGAAGCAGAATTCAGATAAGTTTCTGAATGGTAATTTCTAAATGCCTGCTACTCCTGTAGCTGCTTACTCCATGAAGTCAGATACACTGGCTCCCATTCTGAAGATCCAAATTATTTCCTTTCAAAGTACAAGTCACTAGCTCAGCTTTCTTGTACACCACTCATAGCTACAGACACCTAAAAGCATCTAAGGCCCCTAACTTTAAACAACTAAGTTGTTTATTGCCTACAGCCTTTGTCTATAACAGCATTTCCTTTCAAAGCCTGTAGAGCCTTAACATTGTAAACTGTTTTGTGGACTTCACGTACTGCAGTAATCCTGTTTTCCCATTTACTCCTTCAGGAACAGTGCCAAAACACATCCCTTTCTGGAAACCCACTTGTCTAAGGAAATGCGTGTTTTTATTTATATCTTATGTGTTGACACTGATAATTAATAGGCTAAGGCTGGTCCTTTCATGCTCTCAGGGATTACAGAAAGTACATTAAATCTTGGAAGCCTGTAGAAGTTAGCAGATCTGTCTCCTCTTACTGTCAGATCTGTTCATCCCAGAAATCAATAAAGGTTTGAAGAATGTGTTTACCCTGAACACACACGTGAAGGTTTATGAATGAGAAAACAGTTCTAATTTAAAACTGCGCCTGCAAACAGATGCCATGAATTATTTTTAGTAGTTACGATTACATCTTGGGCAGAGGCCCGAAAAGCACTTTCATATATATTCATATGTATAAGTCCAAAACTGAGATCCTCAAAATCTTCCCTCAGCTTCTGCAAAACTGTATAAACTCTGCAGGTTCCTCACATGTTTTGAGTTTATATATATGCCTAGAAGCCTTAAAGACCTAAGTGATTTGGCCCAAGCCAGACTGTGATCAGTGATTAAGTGCTCCTCTGCCCTCATCCATGACAGGCTCAGTCTCACAGGCAGTGAAAGCTGGGTGCAGGCACTGCACAAAATGCAAGGTGTGGCAATTCCTGTCTTTTGAAATAGGTCAGTAGAAGTGGCAGGCTATCAAATGTTACATCAGGGAATAGCTAATTGACAAAAATACCTGCCCAGTGATAAATGATGGGATCAGGTTCCTCACAAAATGGAATGACATTTCTTGTAAAACAATCTGATGGTCACATGGTTCTCTCAGGAAGAAACTCAATTACCTTTTTATGGTGCAATAAACTTTGAAGTTCTTGATGCAATAGCTGGCACCTCTTTGGGAAATGAGATGGAAAGCATCTGCTTTCAAAATAGACCATGCGCTGTTCAGGCTGACTCTCTAGAGATACAGATTTGAACCCCTCAAGGAAAGGATGACATAGAACTAAACCATCTATTTCTTTCACAAATTCTACAACACCTACAGCAGTGCGTGAAAGGGTAATTCCACGTGGCATGCTCTGCCAAAACAGTAAGGAGAGGCATCACTAACAACTATCTGTCTCATTAAGGTCCTTCCGTCACACTTTGAGAAGGGGTTGATTCTGCTCCTGTGTGTTAAGCTTGCTCAGGGCAATAGTAATTGATCAGGCCAATGGGGACATTTAACATAAACATGCCTGATATGCACAGGCATATGCCCAAGTCTACGTTTCTATAATGTAGATGGTCTACATGTAAGAGAAATTTGAGAGCTTCTGTTACTTTAGCAAAGAGATAATTGGTCCAGTTAACAAACTCTAGAATGTTATTAATGTCAACCTGGGATGGACACCTACATTTCATCATCTGAATATCTTTCCAGCTCTGGACAGCTATTATTACACATTATATCTAGCTCTAGATACAATGTAATGAGAATCAAGACACCTAGTTCACATACAAACAGCCTTAAGACTGGCTGTATCCTGCCCTATCTGCATAAAAAAAAAAAAAATTGGTGGAAAAGAGACAACCATATCCACGAGACTAGAGTCGCATGGCAGCAGGTTCAACATTTCCAGTTGAAAGATAGCCTTAGCAGGTGTATAGGTCTATAATGACAGAGGCAGAGTAAAGAAGTCAGGGGAAATATCGTACCTATTGAGCCGGCTCTCTACCTATAGATCCTAGAATGGAGAATCTTTCACTTCACAGAATTATACAAGTTATGAGTCTGGCCCTGTTACATCTGTTAAACAATTAGCTTTTTGGCTTGGAGAATGGCCCCAAATTAAAGACCAGTCTCTGATCCACCTCATACTGAATTTACTCTGGAGTCAGATAAACCCAGAGCTGTTCATTGGCTTTACATCAACACTTTCCAGTTCTCACTCTCTGTCTGTGAGAAAAAGGTTTTCAAGTTTTCCAGAAGAATGCTGACAACCCTTTTAAGACTTGACATACCAGTCAGTGAGTCAAGTTTGGTGTAATGCTAATTAGTAATGACAATTAGTGCTTTATATTGTCTTTTATCTTCAAAGTACTTAAGAAATGCTGACTTGGCATTAATTCTCACAATGTCTTCTCTAACTTTCCTGAGTATACTAACAATTGAGCAGCTAATTTAAATAAAAAAATAAAATAAAAAGTGAGAGAGAACACCTCAGTTTCCAGTTTCTACCTGTGCTCTGTAATATTTACATAGGCCCACAGCTCCTGGAACAGGTTTCTACAGGTTTCTACTATGAACAGAACTGTCCATATCAGAAGTTCAGACAAAGATGGATAAATTCCCTAAACTTAAATACTGATGTACCTGTCATGTACACATTTACGTTGTATATACATTTCATAGCATGCTTCCACACACTGATTTTTGTGACTCCCTTTCTTTGGTGCCTGAATATTCCAAAACTCCAGACAAAACATAGGTATTTTATTTACAGACGTAAATTCCAGTATTTTTCAAGGAACCCAACAGGTAGATGCTGTGAAATGCCATTTATTTTTTATAGATATAGCCTTAAAAGATTAATAGAAGTGAAGCTCTGGAAAGATCCTTGAAGAAGTCTATTGTGTTCCTAGGGAAGATCAGGTTTTATTTTTTAAACTAAAAATGTATTGACCAATTTGTCCTTCCAGAAGCTTTAACAGCAATGCAAATTTCAAAGGTAGATCAGTTTGGAGAAAATTCTAAGGATGGAAATTTCATTACCTCTCTAGGTAATCTGTTCCAGTGCTTAACAATTTTCACCCTGAAATTTTCTTCCTTAGATTCAATCACAATTTTCGTTATTGCAGCCTGTGCAATTACGCCAATGCCTCTTGTCCTTTTACTGTGCACCTCCTACAAGAGTCTGACTCTATAAGGCCTGTTTAGGTCACTGAAGACAGCAACTTGATCCTCTTTTAACGTTCTCTACTCCAGACTAAGCAAATCCAGTTTACTCAGCCTCATACATTATATGCTTCAGCAACTCAGTCCTCTTAATGATGCTTTGGTGAACTAACTTTCTCTAGTACTGGAATGCTGGACACAATACACCAGATGAGGCCTTCAGAGTGCCAAGTAAAGGGGAATAAAGACTTTCTTTGACCTGCTGGCTACACTCTTATTAAAGTACCTTGGTATGAGATGGGCCTTCATGACCACCAGGGCACACTGGTGTTTAGCATTCAGTTTGTTGTCCACCAGCACCGCAAGGTCCTTTTCTGCACTGCTGCTGTCTCAGCAGCCTGTATTGCAGCATGCGGTGGTTCAGCCTCAGATGCAGGACTTCCTATTTGCCTTTGCTAAAGTCTGTGAGGTTCCTGCCAGTCTATTTCTCCAGGATGTCAAGGCGGCTGCAAATGTAAAGCTTTTCCCCCCACAGTATTGACCAGTTTTGCCCCCCTCCCTCACTGCCCTTCCCACGCCCTGACATTTTGGTGTCATTCATAAACTTGTGCCATTAAAGGTTTCATCATCCAGGTCACCGATTAAAATATTAGGTAGAATCAACCCAAATACTGGCATCTGAGCAATATCACGGCTACTTAGACTTTGAGCTGTTGACCAGTGCCCATTAAGTCCATTAAGCCAGTTTTACATCCAGTTTGTAGTCTGCTTAGTCTGTATTTCCTCTTCTAGGCTACACCTGCTTGTTACTGGAGACTATGTCAAATGCCCTGCTTAATTCAAGGCAAATGAGACACAGCACTCCATCCACCCAATACGAAAAACCAGTAATATCATAGAAGGCAATAAGTCAAGCATACTTGCTGCCTGTTTCCAAACATACTCTTGCTCTTCACAGGCTTGAAAATGGCTTCCATGAGGTCTTTCTCTGTAATCTTCTGAGAGACTGGAACCTGACTGACCTACAGTTCACTGTATCATTCTTCCTGCCCTTTTTGAAATTGTTATAATATTTGCTTTTTCTCAGTCATGAGGGATCTCTTTCAGTCATCATGGCCATTCAATGATAGTGACCTCACACATTAAGTTCTTCAACCTTTCCTTATACATAAGCTTTTCTGACCCTCTTACCATTCATTTAATTTCCTCCAAATATTTTACAGTTCATCCAGAGCTTTAGAAAAACATAGTGACCAAAACAGCTCCTAGCGTTCCCACTATTGCATGCCAGTACACTCTAAAATGAAAAGCAACGTAGCATTGTTGACAAATGCTCCATCTTTGATTCATGATAGCTCCCACACTAGGTAATTGAAAACCGCACTGAAGTCTGGTAAGGCAAGACAAAGATGTTCCTGATTCATAATACAGCACTCAGATTACCAGGCAATGCCCTTCTCTCAGGAGAGATTCAGGTTTCTAAGATATTGAGGTCCGTGAGATTTTATGATTTATAACATCTATCATGATCAAAATGATAAGATTCCATGTCCTTGACCAAGAATTTTGTGACTCAGAATTACTACAGATAAGCTAATAAAAATAATTCACTTGTTATATTAGACTCATTATGTATGTCTGCCCTACCATAAAATGTGAAAATGTTCTATTTCTTCCTCAAATTAGGTCACAAAAGTTTTTTTAGCAGCTCTTAGTTAATTTTCCATCTAATGTTAAACACTTATTCTGAACTCCAGAGTCTCTCCGTTTAATAAATATAAGTTTTAAATGCTAAACACAAACCAAAACCCTACCAATTAATTAATAATAATGATCCTTGGACAATAAAACAGAGAACACCCCTAGCACTGACCATCATAACGGTTACTGAAACATGCATTTTTAAATCATTTATTTTGATTTGAAATGTTGTGGTGGGTTAAACTTAGCTAAGGGCCAAACATCCTCCCAGTTGCTTGTTCAGTCCTCATCCTCAGTGGGGCAAGGGGAGAAAGTGGGATGTGAGAACTTGTGGGTCAAGATAGAGACAGGGAGATCACTTACTGGTCACTGTCATGGGTAAACCAGACTCAACCTGGGAAAAATTACTTAAATTTATTGGTAAGTAAAATAGATTCAGATACAAAACAAGATGAACATTAAAGCTAAGCCTTTCCTCCTCCCTTTCTCAGGCCCAAATTCATTCCCAATACCTACACCTCATCCCACCCTGAGCAGTGCAGGGCACATGGTGGGATGGTCAGTACACGGTGGTTTCTTTCTGCTGCTCTTTCACCCTCTCACACATTTCTCCTAATCCATTGTGGACTCTCCAAGGGCTTCAGTCCCTCAGGAATATCCATCTGCTCCATCACAGCCCCCTCCATGGCTGAAGGGGAACTGTGCTCTGGTGCCTGGAGTACTTCTGACCATTCTCTGATCTTGGTGTTCCCTCTGTTGTTTCTCACTCTGTCTTGGGGTTTGTTGTTGTTGTTTTGGAGGTGTTTTGTTTGGTTGGTTTCCCATCACCTGCTTCATGTAGATTGCAATAATTGCTAGGAGGACTAATTCCATTATTTTCCTAGGGATGGAAGTAAGACTAATGGGCCTGTTGTTTTCTGGGTTTTCTCTTGACCTCTTCTTGTAAATGGGTATGACAATGCACTTTAAAATGCCTACACTAAAATCAAACTCATACTGACAAACTATAAAGTTTGATTTATCTTACACTTTATAATATTATTGATTCTTCCCTGATTATGGCTACTGATAAGTGCTTCTTCATTGAATTCTTCTCTTCTTGCCCACTTCAAAAGCTAAATTTGAGGAATTAGGTATTGACTGTATTTATTAGTTGGAAATTGGTTTGGGAGCATTTATGAAGAAATTTCAGTGTTTTGACAGTTATGTTTAGCATGATCTATGTTGTATTATAATGTATTTCATGCTAATGTCAGATGTTAATACTTCCATGAATTTGTAAATGTACTGCCAGCTGTAAACAAAAATGAAATTCAAACAGATCCTCATATTCAATAAAGAGATCCTTAGAAAACCTCACAATTTAAGACGTAGAAGCGAAGTCTACAATGGTTTATTCTTCCAACATTCTACTCTCATGCAGTTTCTAAGGGAATCATATCAGAAATAATCTGTATCATATTTTGTATGATATTGAAGGAGACTGATATTAGATCACCACTTTCAATCCATTCTCCCTCTTGCGGATGAGATAAACTGGATAAAGAGCTGCCCTCTGAATGGTTGTCTGCATATTTGGAATATCCTGCATCTATATCCTCCATAATAATATAAAAGCCCACCCAGAATTTCCAAAATGGTCTAAACAGTTAAAATGCTTTGAAAAATCTCAAACTTTAATTCTAATGCCATAAATTAGCAAGAACCGGAAGAGTTTTTTTCTCTCTCTATATTCAACAGCAAACTGGCAAATCCTTTCACATATCCACAACATAAGGTTGGAATCTCTACACTACAGGTAGATTAGTTTCTGAGGCAACTTAGTTCAATTAAAACCGGTAAGCTTTCAAAAACATAGCTTGCTTGTTTGCTTGCTTGTGTTTTTTTTGTAGGGCGCTCTTCATTTCTACTATACTATTTTTCAGCCACAGGCTTACGGTAGAAAGGTTCAGGAGCAGAAATCCCATCTCTATATCCACTGAGTTGACGAATTACACATTCCCTCTCCTGCAGAGCACTGAAGTGTCTCTCTGGATTCACCAAAGCTGAGAAATATTTAAAAAGATGTTGCCATGCAGCTGCCAAGAACAAATTTGATGCATACACACATACCTGTGTCTTCTCTGTATCGTAGGGTTGTTTCATTAGTTTGATACAACACAGAAACATGACTGATGAAGAAAGGGGAGAGTAGCAGAGTTCCCATTTATACAATGGACACCTCTGCCCAGCTACATTGGTCTTTTTTAAAGCCATTTTCTCCTGAGCTCCAAATGAACTATCTTTCTCAGTAAAACGATTTTTTTTTCTAATAAATGAGTCACAGTGGAGCCTGAAAAACTAAGTGATATTTTGTACTGCTTCATTATTCATGGCTATGCTTGGCCTTAATATTTAGAATAGTAATACTGTTTTGTTTCTAATGTAACTTCTACTATATTGAAAATAAATGTATTATTATTACTATTACTGAAAGCCTTTGCTGGCAGGGACTGATGACATCAGTCACAGGTAGATAACAAAAACCACATCTTTTTCAGACATAGGAAGGATTCCATTTCTTTGCTCTGTGAGAAAAAGTCAATACATTATCACCATGGCAATGCTCACTCTGAGCTTAACAGTTTCTGTGAGGAGAGGAAATATATGGAGTGGTTCATTATGGACAAAAAATTATTTCAAATGGGTCACCTAAGCAATAGAGCATCCTATGCTACATCTTTTCTTGTTTCCTACGATATTAACAAGACAATAGAAGATCTTTGAAATTGCCAGGGTGCTAAAATTCACTGAAGTATTGTGCATTATTTAAATAACTAAATAAAATAGTACAGATGACAACTTCTTTCTCTCTTCATATATTTAGTTTCTTCTTTAACATGGATAGAGAAAAAATATCCCCCAGACAATGAGTTCACTGAAGAACCTGTTCTTTCAGAATTTCTGTGTTCTTTTGTACTGAATGGGAATGAAATGGAGGTTATTTTAGCAAAGACAGCTATTTCCTTCTTTCCACTACTGTTCTCCAGTTCCAAAAGGGCAAAGACCTGATATTTTACCTAAGAAAAAGTTCGCATTTTGTTCTCTTGGAACTATGGAAAGAGAAACCCTTTCCAAAAGCAGCATCCCTTCATGAAATTTTATGAAAAACACTCAGTGCAATATTTAGATGTTCTGTTCAATTAAAACTCACTGGAATCTAGGGCATATAGTGCATGTGAATGAAACTGGACTGTAATTAAGCAATATTTGCAACAAACACTCCATTCCCATTGTTCAGGATTATATGGATCACAAAAATACTTTGAAAACATGTTCCTGTTAGCTGTTACCATTGTAGCATCGTCAGTATCATCTTTTCTAGTTATCAGACAATTTTCTTTATAACTATTTGTAAGTAGTACAGGATAGATATTACTCACTGATAAAGCCAGTCTCTTAGCTATTTTGGACCCAAGTTACTGAGTTCTGGACACAGTCTGCAGCTTCAGTGGTGAAAAGGTTACGATATTAGGTGACACTGTAATAGTGAATTTTAGGTGCAGAAAGACCAGATGATTTGGGTCTTTGAGGCTGTGGGTTGACTTCCCACAGGGACTGCAATACATCAAGGTCCTCATCATTTTCTACCCAAGTCATGAGACAAAGAGAAAAAAAAAAATCAAGAGATTATCATAGCAAGAGAAATTAAACATCATGGGATTTTGAGGCCTAGGCAATATGTGCAAAACTCAAAGACTAAATTTTTAGTTATCTAAACTCTTTCTATAGGTTCCATATCTTCTAGGAATAATTTAGAAAAAAAATCCACAAACTTCCCATTCTCTTAAAAGAGACATAGAATCAGCGAAATCCTCATTAAAGAAAGTACAGAGACTCACCTGTGACTTGGACTGTGGCATTCTGCCTTAGACCCTAGGCTTCAAAATTAAATATCTTTCTGCTATTTTTACATGGCCTTTAAGAAAGATAAAGCTTTTTCTCTGTAATTTTGCAGAGTATCCCCATATCCAGTCTTTTGATATATTCTCTGGAGAAGTTTTGGGTTACAGCCCTTTCAGCTAGAGCAGGCCATAGGATATAAGTCTTTCATTTCCTTGGCAACGGTGCTAACCATTACGTTATTCTATGAAAGAAAAGAGTGAGCCCAGCTGAGTTCTCTAAGGAAGAGACTGTTGGTGTTTACTGTCAGGTAAAAGCTTTCTCAGGCACTCTGCACTGCTCTGTAAGCTGTCAGTCTGCTAAATACCTTTTGATGCAAGTTGATGAAATGACAAGATAATGGAAACCATAAAAGAAGCCACAAAATATGTATAATGTCTTTGGCCTGGTCACTAGCAAAAGAGCATTTAACATTGCTGCTAATAGCATTTAAATAAATATATTTAAACAATAACTTGGCCTATACTGTTAACCTACATAAAGGGCCAGGAAGCCAAGAGCAAATGGCATTAACCACCTCGAAATCTGCACTGCTCAGGCCTGGCCCCTTGATGAGCAGAAGTGTCTCGGGTGGAGGTAATCCAATACAGATAGCAACTAAGCTGCTAAATAGCATACTCAACATCACTCTGTGGCCCTCTTTTATTCCAACACAGGTGTACAAGAACAGACACAAGTTAGTGCTTATGTTTTCTCAAAGTTTTCAAAATCTCAGAAAGGTTTCAAAAATAATTGGTTGAGAGTTAAAGCTTGAAATTTCTTGGATTTTACTTTAATGCTTGCAAGTCCATTAGATGTCTTTGTTTGTTTGTTTGGTTTGGTTTTTGATTTTTGTTTTTTGAAACCAACAGCCCTACCCGGAATAGACTCAGAGAATTCTAGTTCATAAAAGGGCTTCATAGTCAAAGGATGATCACCTAATTGAACACAGCTACACTGAGGACAGTATCAGTTCAAATGTTCCCACGATAAGCTACTGTACTAGAGATGTGCTGTTCAAGCTTTTCTACCTCTGGAACCTTAGCCATTTTTCAGGACTATATAGAACAATTTAAGCTCACTTAATCATCTTACCTTTGTTAATTATCTGGGGTACTTTATTCTTCAGAAGGGGTTTACAGTCCCCAGGCGTCTAAGTCAATCGCAGGTTACAACCCATTATGCTGGACAAACCTCTCTACATTTCATCCTGCAGTCCCTTCTCATGCACAATTTTCACTTGCCTTTCTTTTTGATTTAAATGAGACTTCTGCTTGGTGGGACTTCGGGTTCAACTGGCCTCCTGTTTCCTTTTTTTTAATGGAGAAGGTGTCTCCTCACAGCTTGTTTCCAGATGGTGGCTGGATTTGTCTCTTTTTTCCAAGGCAAAAACTTTGCTGAAATCCTTAGGAGGAAAGTCAACTGACAGATGTAAGATAAAAGCACCTTCTCTCACAAACATAACAAATTAGAATTATACAGGAACCTATATTTACCTAGGTTCACCCCACCTACAAAATACCCTATTTCACACTTGATTTGCTCTCATAGTAACATAAAATTGCATTTATGTTCAAAATAAACTGAATAAGTTAATGTGAACTACACTGAACTACCCCTTTATATTTATTCCATCATTTTTGCTAGTTTTAAATCTAATACAGTCTTCAGCATAGCAGTTTCTTCCCAGTCTCCTTTTAAGAACAAAAGCTGTGATTTTTCTATGGCTAAAGGGTGTCACTTTCATGGGAAAAAAAATGTAATAGGCATAATAGAATATGAAATCTACCTGACAGTGCTTTTCAGGAACAAAGCTGTAGAGAAATTTTATAAATATGATCTGTTCTTAAAAAAAAACAACCAAAAAAAAGTGACAGTGGTTGTTTATTTATCTTTCTGCGAGATATTACCAGGGAATCCAGTCATGAGGGAGATATGTTCAGCAGCAGTGAGTTAATGAATCCCAAAGGGAAACAGGGAAAGGGCAAACTCCAAAAAACTTACCACCCTGAGAAACTTGTCCTAAAGAAGTTTCTCTTCCAATGAACATGAGAAACTTTTTTTAGAGAATTTTTCTTAGCCTGTACATGTAGGACATTTTTGGTGTCCTTTTTGAGCATGCACAGACTTTTAAAAAATTTATTTATTACAAAGTATTGACTTGTAAAAGTCCTTGAAATGTTATTTGATTTCTGGAGTCTAGACCAAATAGGAAGCACAGAGTCAACATTTGACAACTACAAAAAGAAGAGCCACCTACTAGGCTTTGACCTATAGTGTATGCATATTGACTAAATTATATCTCCAAGTTTAGGATCTGAATAGAGCTGAAGCCAAGCTAGACTGACAAAGACTGAACTCAAAAGGTGCATGCTTTCACAGACATTGACATCAACCATGCTGGTGGTTCTTCTTATGAAGAAATTGCTATTTGCTCCCAGCTTGCTTCCAGCTATCTAGCATTAATTCTGCCTTCCAAGTTGGGCACAGAGCATAAGTGTATTGCACAGCAGTAGTTTTAGTAGTTGCCTGTAGTCTCTCTGCTCTTTAGGTTACTTGCAGAGCCCAAACCATTCCTTGCCCTCTTGTGTGAAATACCCACATAGTCTGACACCTGTCTCCAACTCTATGTGCAACTGTATGTCCAATACTTGGTATGCTTCCAGTCACAGTCCTAATGTCACCTAATAATCTGGTCATTAATGTCATTATTGCATTTGATCATTTCAGGAAAGGGAGAGGTTATTTTGGATGAGACTTCACATCTTGTTCAGTAAAAAAAAAATAAATCATTACCAATTTTGTTCCCATTTAATGGTGAAACAGTCCTTCAGCAAATATTCTCCCATGGGAACAGTCTCTGACTCACAAATAGGTCAGGTGTCCTCCATTGACCTTCTGGGATAACGTGCGCTGTTTCCTAATTCTGAAGTGACTGTGAGACAAATTAATTTGGAAAGCTATATACAGACGTGGCAGGACAGTGCTTCAAATGTTTTTAAGGCTTTGTGGTAGACCCCCTTCTGTATTACTTTACTGAAACCACCAAGGTCAGTCAAAGAAGCAACAAGGATATAAGTACAATCATTCACTTTATTAAGAGGTTAGTGATATACTTTTCAAGTCCTTCAGTGGGATCTCCCTTATGATCGGAGTAGAAATAAAAGTCCAGGGGAATTGTTTGAACTGCATCCCTGAGCTGAGTTCCATGGTGTTTGTCTGGGTTGGAGAGCAAAGCAGATGATTGCCAAGTCAGGAACAGTTGGATTGCAGCTATTGGAAGACGCATGACTTGCCACTGAGTGTCCTGTCACAGCAGGCAAAGTAGACGTGGAACATGCATCCACATGACCAAACTCAGCCTGGGGTTTTGTGGGGATGCGGAGTGAAAAGTCAGTGGTTCCCTTTCTTCTTTGCATTCCTGCACAGCTGTTGCACAAGTTGAGCTGTGGTGAAATTATCAGATTGACCTTTTCACCCTGCTAAGGTATTGCGTAAACTGTTTTCAGACAACTAAATCCCACCACTGAGCAGCCCTGAGACAACTAGTTTCAGAAGCTCCAAGCAGAGTTTCAGAAATTCTGTGTTAAACTTGCATGGGACTAGAGAGTTTCCCCACAAAGGACTGTCATGAGATCATTAGTATCCGACTACTCTAACCTTTCAATTTTTAACTGACCAAAATCCATTAAAGCCGTCCGCTCTGGGACTTCACAGGCAACTTGAGTTTTCCTCTTACCTGCGGAGGATATAGGTTCATAAGTCAAATTACATTATTAAAGCTTCTTGTCTCACAGTCTGCTCTCATCCTTGGGATGGCAGCTACAGAGAGAATCACCTGAAGCATAGTTATCCCAAGTTCACCCATTCAGCCAGATTTCAGGTTTTCCACCTCTGACATATGCTGAATGATCTGCTGGGTTAAGAAAGCATTTCAAGAGATTATTTCTGTTTATGACAGAAATCTGCTGTGTCAGCCCACTGATTTCAGATCCATCCTGAATGTGTACTTACATCCATGCTCACCATGGGTCTGATTCAGTTGCCTAAACAAAAGCACCGAGGATACCTCCATGTGTCTAAGCTGTCATTGAAGAAAGGTGCAGGTATCTCACAGGACTTGTGTCATACCTGCTGGTCCTCTGTATAGGATATCAAAGGCATCCTGAATTCTCTAGGGCATCTCAAATGACACTTATCAGTTGTATTTGGGCAACAACTCAGTGTTCCTGCTATGAAACCAGAACGAGATAATCTCAATCCTAGCAAAGGCTATCAGTTCTTTCACTACTTTTGCATCAGAAGGCCTGATCACCAGCCAGATCTTGATCGAGTAGCATCTCAGGTTGCAATTTTAAACATCTAAATTGATATTGAAGCTGAAACCATGACAAAATCCTGAAGAACATGTTATGAACAGAATTCAGGAAACTATGTGGAGCTAAACACATTAATTGTTTCATGATTCTGCTGTTTCCTCTGATGTTTATTACAGAGGTGACACAGATGAACTCATCCTCTCCAGATGGAGCATTAGGCACAAAAAAACAGTGCTGGGGAGAATCTGGTCTTTCCATCTCTCGACTACGAAGCCCAGATCACAGGACTCTTTAGTGATGTAGCTGAATCCACTTTACATAAGGTGTGAGGGGCTGTATCCAGTTGCAACAATTATTGTGCATTTCATCAAGAATTCTCCATGTGTAGAACCACTTTTGAAAAATAGATTCATCATGCAGATTTCTTCAACTCCGATTTGAAAGACAGGAAGAAAACTTCTTTCATGGGAAGATGATTTTTCTTGTGGTACTAATTGAAAAGCCTCTCTTACCAGACTAAGATTTTATCTTTCTACTGTTGAAATCTAAGAAACACTATAGTACTTTTAGAAGATCCTGTAGTCTGAGTGACACCAGAAAAAGTCCGTGGATTTACCTTATCTAATACCAGGCTTGTAATTAAGGTCATCATAGCCTCAATTTAAAAACATGAGAGAAGAGATAAAAGACTCATGCATGTGCTCATGTACTCTCAATAGCACCCCCAGATGGCAAACTAGCCCACCTGTCATCTGAGCCACCCACTGACTGTTGAAAGTCAAAGGCAATTACATTGCCAATATCGGACCTCTGGTTATTTGCCTAAAATTAGTTTGCAAAAATCTGGACTCTCAAATGTTTCAACATGCTGGCTGGTTAAGCTACTGTTGACTCTTACAGAATGAACTGCAATCTGTAGAGCAGAAAGCAGAATTGGAAAAAGCAGGAATATCTCTATTTCTCCTGTATAAGGAAACCAAATAGTCAGATGAAGGACTGTTTCAAGTTCAGCACTCCTAAAAGTTTCCCATTCCTGTCATCAGTCTTACAGTAGTATCTTAATTGGGATCTCTCTTTTTTTTTTTTTTTTTTTTAAAAAAATTGCCGTAAGTTTTGCTCAAAGCAGTTGAGTTAATCTAGTTTGCAACTATATTTCTTTGGTTAATTTTACCAGACTGGCTGATGTCTCTTTAATTTGCTAATATTCTTAACATTTTACTAATGTGTTTCTCTGTCTCTTCTTAATCATTGTTTCTTATTGAGTGTCCTTGTTTCTTATCATCTCCTGATAAATTATCTTGCAAGGCATGTTTTCACAGTGTCTAAAAAAAATTCCGACATCTCAGTATTTGTGAGCACTAGCAAATAAGTCATTTCCTGTTCCCTACGTTTTCACAAACAAACAAGAGGGGGAAGGGATGGTGATGAGGACTTTTTGTCCATCTGACATGAAGCTGGAACGCAGCTGGAGTTGGAGCTGAACCCAGACATTGGGACAGGCCCCCATGTTCTACGTGCCCCTACAGTTTAGATCTTCTTAAGTGCTATTACTACAGCAAAAAGGAAGTCAAGTAAGAAAATAAAGAGCAGAAATCTGTTTTTCTTATGATGCTTCCTGTGACCTACCTTTCCAGAGAGTAGTAATGGCTGATCCATCTCTTTCCCAGAACCGATGTTGAAAGCTCTAAAATTTGGCTGTAAGCTCAGATTTTGTCTACATGTATATGGCCTACAGCATCAGCACAAACATGTTAACTGAGGACCAGACAAGAAAAAATCAAATCCCAGTTTTCTCTTTTTCTCAGAACATAGCAGAAGTAAAATACTGGAAATTCATGAGGTGAAAAATATCTAGCAAAACCAAAATTATATTTAGAAGATAAGGGAACTTGTTGCAGAACCTGCAGGGTTAGGTTAAGAATATCAGCTGATCCAGCAACCTAAAGCAGCAACCAAAAGCAGTTCTTACATATGAAAAAAAATAAGATGAGCTGCAGCTAGGAGTTTTCTAATAATTAAGGTTTGAAAACTATATTGGGATATGCCTTCAGCTAAAGATGAACTGGTGTGGAAAAAACATGGCAGTAAGTAGCTGGTTAGCAAGATTCTTGAGCTTTGAAATACAACTTCTTCTATTGCAGGGGTCAAGGAATGAGGTTGGTAGGGCTTGCTGGAAGACTTGGAGTGAAAATGACTAAGAGTTTAAGGACTATGAAGAATGAATATATTTTGATTTTATGTGCTCTTAAAATAGAGGAGAGCTATAGCCGAAGGTACAATTGCATTCAGTGCACACCCATAATCAAAGTAAAACAGCCTTCTAACAGCAGAAGTCAAAAGCATGGTTTCATCACCACATTCTAGACAGACTTGCACCATGAGCCATATCTGCCTTCGTATTTTGCTACTTTGCATTGCATCAAGATGAGTTAAGAAACTGGAAAAGCATCATAACTGCCTGATTAAAACACATCTAACGCTTTTATGTACTATTTATCTGTTTCAAGCTCTAATTAAAATATGGTGGGCACCTCTGGAGGGCAATTTGTTCCACCATAAAAACAGATGCCTAAGGTGGGATGAATTGCTCTTTGGAGATATTTGCCTTTTTTTCATTTACTATGGAAAGAACTTTCTAGTGCAGGCAACACAGCTAATACATAAACAGGTGGTTAAAATGAGCGAGTTCTGCCTGGAGGATATTGATTATTAGCTGCTAGTGGTAGACTGAGGTATGTTATATACTTGGTTAAATTTCAAGCCAGATTGGTCTGAGATACTTAACCTTTAGATGACCAAAATTAGATAAAATTAGCCCTCTCTTTTTGTGACAAGAACAACTACCCTGGGGAAAGGTTTGTAAGTCAGCTTCCAGCTTATTCCCAGTGTGAACGTTTAGAGCAGGAAATACTTGAAAACTTCATCAAAATGTAGCCAAATAAATTTGTATTATGCTTCATTGCTTTAAAAATATTATTCCAATAATTCTTTTGAATGGAGGGAGGTGCTAAGAGGCGCTTCAGATTATTCTAAATGTAACAGTTACACATGGTGCTTCCAGGTTATCACTGAGCACTCTGTTGCAAACAGTCCCAGTCTCACATCACCCGCAAGTGGCTCTTGAACAAAGCAGTGGAGGAAGTCCATCTGTGTATCACTCATTATTTTGTGTGTTGCTCCAAATGCCTTTATATAGACATAAGGGTAAAACTTTACTAATATCATTCTTGCACTTTTGTTCTTTGAAGGTGTTATTTTTGGGGGTAGTTTTTTTGTTTGTTTTGGGAGGTTTTTTTGTTTGTTTGTTTTGTGGTTGGGTTTTTTTTTGTCTGTTTGTTTTTTAGATTTGGTTTGGTTTGGTTTGGTTAAGAAATGTGCTACATCAGTTTTTAAAAGGAGACCATTCAAAATCCAAAATTAAACTAATTGGCTAGTAATTCATCTGCTCTACAGCTACTCAGTAGTCAATAGATGATAAAATAAGAAGTTTGTTACAAAATATAGAAGAGAAATATATCAAGATTAAACTTCCTAAGTTAATTTTACTCTTTTCAGCTTATAAAAATACAGGGTGTGTAAACAGATACAGACATAACTCAAATAGATAAGTTTGTACTTAAAAAGCATGGCTGCTCCTTCATCTGATGTCTAATGATTTCTACAACATAGAATATTAACCTGACATTAAATTAATACAACAAGAATGCAATTTAGTTATCACTCCTTTTCATAGAATATCTGAGAAGTCATCATCTCTGATCACTAATCGTATTAATGCAACAAACATTATTACGTAGGTTACACAGTTGTTACTTTAAAAGTTGTTATTTTTAAAACCTTAAATTTTTTGACCAGAGCTAATAGTTGCTAATATTGCTGCTTGCTGTTGAATAATTTGTTTCCAAATACTCATTTAAGTAAGTAATATATACATGAATAATGGCTTTCATACACTGATAAATTATAAGATCGTGTAAGCCTTACATTGGGGGCACAGAAAAAGGATGGGATCACACATATTCCTTGTTCCAGTTCTGCACCTTTCTATTCCAACCTGAGGGATGTTTCTGTCTTGTTAGCAGGTGTCCAAGCTGTTTTCTGGCAATTTAAACTCAGTAAGGAGTCCTTCGATCAAGCACAGTGGCAGGAGGAACAGGTATAACTCAACAACCTGTTATACAGAGATAGAATCACTTCTCTTCCTCTTCACTCCACCATTCTATAATCAAAGATTACATTAAGTCCTTTTTGATACAACAGTGTGCTTAGAGGTTATAGTAACAAAGTATGGATACTTTAAGGACTTAAGAAAATATCCTGCCTCTCTTTGTGAAAGAATAGCACACAGCTGTGATTCAGCTAAGGTATATGATTCCTAGCTGATAACCTTAAAGGCAGTCCAAGCTCAGAGATAATAATGTTATTGGGGGTGAGAAGAGGAAGGAAGAGAAGGTGAGAGACAGTACATGAACTGAAGGCTAGCAGAAGGTTTTTATCTGCTTGATAAACTGAAAAACATTTTCTTTTTGAGTTTGTAAAATGAAACATGTCTGTTCAATTGCAGCAGTTGTACAGGGCTGGAAGCTATCACAACTCCACTAATTTTGTAGTCTTGTTTCTCTGTGGGCTTTTTTTGGTGATTTTTTTTTTGTAATTTGTGTGTGTTTGTTTGTTTTGTTGGAAGTTTTTTAGGAAAAAAACATAACAGAGGTTTGTTTGGGTTTTTTTTTGTGTGTGTGTGTGTTTGTGGGGTTTTTTTAATATTGGTATTAAAAAGCATAGTCTTTTGGGGAAAAGCCTAGTAAATAACTTGATTGCAAACTGAAATCATTACATGGCCTGTGGGAGTTTTTTGGGTGATTTCTGTGTGTGTGTGTACAGCATTAATTTTTCAGTTACTATCTAGTAGACGAGTGAAATTGGAATCTGGTCAATGGTAGAACCATTCTTTGCAGTAGAAGGAAATTCTATTCAAGGATAAAACACATATACTGATACGTCTTAAGAAGTACTTGTTAATAATTTATTTTATGGTCCGTATGATGTTAATGTCTGAGTTGGAATATTGTGTAGTACTAACCTGGAAACCTATACCTGTAGTTCTGTCAAAGAGAGAAAGATTTCTTTAATGAGGCCTACTTTTATATAACAGCATAACTAATGCTATTTCATCTTTGTTTGTCTAGCACTGCAGTTCCTTCTGTTACCTAAGAAATGACATTAAAACAATTGCAGAGTAATTAATGTTATCATTCTGTTTGTATTTCTGATGCTAGCACAAATTTAGTGTTCTGATTCTCTTCTGCTAAAAGAGATTTAAGTACCAGGCCAGTTCTAGGGGTGAGGGGCAGAAAATACTCTTTGAATCTTGAGCCAGGGCTTTTAGAGTTCTTCTTGTGGCTTGTCTCTATGATCAGGTAATTTTAAAAAGCTTAGTCCTGTAGATCTTTCTAACATCTGTCTTAAGTGTTAATGGAATGAAACGTCTGGTTGCTTCAAAGTAATGTAAGTACTCCAGTAAAATAACTTTATGTGGGTGGGCCAGTGGCATTTGAGGCATAAGTAAGAAATGTTGATAGATGCAGTCGTTTTTTGAGTGCATATACATGTATACCATCGTGCTCTGGTTCAACCTTATTTTTTTCTAGTTTGTCATAGTTCTGTCTACTATTATTTATTCCTTGTGATTTTTATCCATTTGTAGGAATTTTAGGTTTTCCTTTCCTATGTCATCTATCTCTTGGTAGTCTTGATTTTTCTACTTTCAGGTGTTTCTCCCTCTGAAACAGAAGCTATTTTAAAAGGGATAGCAAAACCAACGACAGTTTAATAGTTTGCAACTGGTGTTAGGGCACTTTGTCAAGAAGTTTTATTTAGTTCTTAGAAGTCCAAATTAGGATAATTCTTTCCAAAGACTGATCATGTCACCTCTTTGCTTTCATGATTATTCTTTATCTTAAAATGCTTCACGACATTTGAAATGAATGTTAAAATATCCATTGGAATTACACACGTGTTCCATTCACATTCAGAGTTGCATTTCAGTCACTGACTACAGCTTTTTCTTGAAAAAGCCACTTATTTTGTGCTATAGCTACAGCTCAGATCCAAAGAGGATCTTAATATGTTCTAAGAAGATACACGGTTTGGTTAGGGTATTGTCTAAATTTCTTCAATGTAGCTTTGGTTTTCCCAAGTACAGAAGTTATGTTCAAATGTAGAACAGTGTTTAGATCGGCTTCTTCTCACACTATATGCTCTACTGCTTGAAAGGTGTTTGTCTATGTATTTTTCACTCTTGGTTTATGAATTTCACTTAAACTCTGCTTATATCTTTGTAGTTTGCTAGCTCAATCTGCTGTGACATATCACTTTATTTTCTTGTCAAAGCTAGTAATGTAAGATATAGATGTGCTTGGATAACTGAAGTCAACTCTTTTCCTAAGCCTGATGGAGAATCCTGAGAGTTTTCTTCTCTGTTTTGTTGGCTTCTGAGGCATATTACAATTGGGTCCCAAATTAGAGATTTCGTGGTCCTCCAAAAGCATCTCCGACTGAACTCCTTATTTCTTTAATAAATGCTTAAAAAAAACCAACAACAACAAACTCGCTTAGGTTTCTCAGATGAATCTATTAACTTCCAAAAGCATTTTTGCTTAAAGCAGGACATTCTTCAAATAGATTATCCTGTTCTTCCTCATGAGAAACTGAAGTCGAATGCTTTGGATCATACAATTTTATATCAAAACCAAAAAAATCCAACTATTTGATTATTGGAGTTTGGGATATTTTTTTGTCTGGGTTGGGCGCTTTTAGTGCTTTTTCTTGTTATGTTATTAGCGTGATACCTGTATGAAGGTGAATGGAACTAGCTTTTTGTTTGAATCTATCCTATTGTAGCTAGACTGGAATCCTGAAATACTGTCTTCTCATCCCTCTTTGTTTTTATCCTCCTCATCATAATACACACCCTTTGCATTTTTGTGTTTCTTCCTCTTCTTATATTAGCATAGAGAACTTTCTTTGAAAGAACTGATGAGACAGATGTTTGGCAGGTTTTGGGGGTAGGGAGGGGAAAGTGGTTTCTTTGCTTGCTCATCTGTTGTTCTAAACTCCTGTGGGGTTAAAAGGAGAGAAACACATCTTGATCTGTTAACTCTACCCCTGATAATGACTTCACCAGTCACACTACAACATGCTGAAATATGGTCTGCCCCACACTAGCTCAGTGTAGATGTCACTTCAGTAGGGATCCTCTAGCTTGGTGATCATAGCATTCTTCCAAATATGAAACACTGAAGGACACTGAAATTCACTCTGATTCAAATCCTCAATTTTATATAAGTGCTTGTATTTCTTGTACTTCTTCATACAGATGAATAAAGACGCTCTGGAGGTTTGGGGGGTTTTTTGGTTGTTGTTGTTGTTGTTGTTGTTGTTGTTTTTTAATTATTATTTCTTTTAGTCTCCTGCCCTCTCACATCTCAAGCATTGCTATACATTTAAATAGTCCATGTTAAAAAATGGAACAAATTCAGCAGGAAATTAGAGGAAAAGGCAAACAAATAAACATGAAGATAGCCTTTCTTTTAAGGTGACAAGAACAGTTTCCTGGGAAGTGGAGAATGTGGTGGAGGATGCAGACGATCTGTTCCCAAGTTCATCACAGGCAGCATGAGCATTAAGCTAATCCTGTGAAGCTATGCCAGTTTCTTTGTATGCTGCTAGAAATAACTGGCTAACAAAACACTACTTTTGAGAACACAGGGGTTTTTTTCCCTGTAAAGGTGAGAGAACTTTTAAAATTATCTCCACCTAATGTGAGTGAACTTCATTCTTGCACAGTTTTTAAGCTACAGAGCCACATAGCTACAGAGCACTTTGACCCCTGTGCATTGAATGTGATGGAGGGAAGTAAGAGAAAAATCGTATCTATTTCACTCAGCCCCTTGATTGGGCCTAATAAGTCACAGAGGCCAATTTAGTTGTATTACCTAGGACTGGCTTCCCAGTGGAGAGAATTTTTTCTTCTCCAGCCTAAGCTGGCAGTAAAGAGAGAGAAGACACTTTCTTAGTGTGAACTCTAAAGTTAATGTGTTATTAAATGTGACAGCAGTTTTATCAGGGAGGATCTGTGCCCTGTTTGCTTTGTAAAAAGGTTAGCAACGAAGATGAATTAGGAATGGTAGAGTTATGCTCCATGTCAGAGACAAAGAAATACAAGAAAACTCTGATTCAATGAAACAAAGATGCAAGAAAGCAGCTATTCTGTTGCTGTGCACTCAGACTGCTGGCTTTGAAATGCACCTCTTGCAGAAGGAAGGTTACTTCGCAGAGGCTTTCCTAATAACCTTTGAGAGATCACGTACCACACTGTGAGAATACCCACATTTTTTCCCCCTAATTTTTTAACCAAAGGAAGAGATCTTGATAATCCACAGCAGATTTTACATGTTATAAACTGTTCACGGATCCTGTACCTGTAGAAGTCAAATTACATTAAACCATAATATCTGAGATTTCAGAGTCTCCAGAAGTCATGCCTCTATATAAATCATGCTAAAGCTTTATGAAGAAGCAAATAAAACGAAACAAGGTAAAATGTACAACAGCAACAGGACTTGGATTAATTTATAGCAGATGGTGATCTGAAGGAAATGCTTCAAAACAAAGCCTTCAAAACTGCTGTAGGCAAATCATCTGATGCAAAGCCACTTGGAGCAACAGTATTTTGGGGAGTAGTAGATGAGAATTAAATGGACTCCTAATTCTGAGGTAGAAGAATGGTAGCAGAAGGGAGAGTAAGGATTGAGGAAGCCAGTTGGGTAAGATCCATTCCCTGTTTTATCAGGTCAGTCAAAAGCTTCCAGACAAAGACCCAACTCCCAATGTACCATAAGCATGTTACTAAACTATATGAGAAACTGTAGTACCCCATAGCAAAACAGGCAAAATCGACACCTTCAGACGTAGAGTCTAGCATGGGAAGCAGTAGGGATAGAGAATGTCCCACAAATAATGGCCAAATAGGCTTTGTCCATATGCTTTGAGGGGTGTTAAAATCTAAGTAGAACAATAAATTGTGGGTTGCATGCTTGTCTCTTTGTTTATCTGTTTACTATATGCTTCTAGAAATATCAGAAATAGTGCATGTTCTCGGGAATAGTTGAAATGGGAAGTTCCTTACAGCTGCCCTACTGATACATGTCAGTAAGAACACCATGTCAAGTGATCAATGTAGTAGTCCTTAGTAATTATAAGCCTACAGGACAAAAAATAATCCCTCAAGGAATGACGTGGCTAGTGCAGCAACAGGTACATGCGTAGCCCTCAGAGTTGAGTAAATGCAATGTGATGATTCATGTGTAGAAAGTCTCTGTGTGTTTGAACTTAGAGCTGAGAAAGCTCACTGAGCTATTAGTTTAACTGAACCCTGTGACTCTGCGTTTTAAAAACAACACAAAGCCTGAAAGGACTTAATGCAATTCAGAGTTTCTCAAGAAAACTGTTTTAAGTAACTTACAGTTACTAAAAATATGTCCATGGATAACTGTGTGGGTTTGTAAGCAGTTGCACCTTAGACTGCTTTTTTTTTTCTCCTGTGATCACAGCACAATTCCTTCAGTTTTCTAGCTAGACTTCCAAAGCTTTCACTCACAATTCAGCCATCCTATATCCCTGGCATCCTGCTCTGACTCTGGAATTTGGATAAAACAGGTCAATTTTAAATTAATCGGAGAAGTCTCAATCATGTAATTTCAGTCTTGTGTGAAAACACAGTAGAAATGGAAATATAACCTCATCCCGTTTTTCTTTTTGGGATACACAAGATTATTGCTTGCAGATCAGCATGTCTGAACTGATAGGGGTTTGTTTGTTTGTTTGTTTGTTTGTTTGTTTGTTTGTGCCAAGTCAATTTAGTTTCCAATACAGATCAGGTTTTTCACATCCTGTAAAGGATGCAGGATTTACAGTTGTCATGTGTGTTGCATCATTTCTGGCAGAAGACTGGTCTTGATGGCCCAAGTGGATTTTTCCCATCCAATGTTTCTATAGCAGGACTCTTCAATGGGATTGCATCCTAATCTGCATTTTATTTCTTCATCCTGTGTGAACAATCCAATAAACATTATTCCACATGTTATATTGGAAAAGACTTGAGGTTTCCAAGTTTCAGTCCAGTTTCAGTCCAAGGTCTGATTTCAAGGCTTACTGGCATAGGTAGATTTCGATATCAAACTGCACTATATCTTTAAACTAATACAATCTTTTAAAAGTAATAGTATCTTATAAAACGTTGCTAATATGTTGTCTTTGTGGGTTTCTAATACTTCTTTTTTTGGTTCTTAGAACATTTTCCACTTTGTTTGCACACTACAGTGCTGTTGGTTAAAATGTTCTGATAATTCTTCTTGCTCTTTGAGGTGATTGCAGATTATGCCCCGGTAATATTTCTTCAGCTGTGTTTGTCTTCATGTAATGTATAGATGGTTTAGACAAATACATATAGAAAAAAGTCTAAATTTCTATGTAAGGGGAAAACTGTTGGAATACTGTTAAATAATTAATTGCTACAGTCTTGAAAGGAAAAAAGTTACTCATGAATACTACATTTCCTTGAACATCTACCAATTTTTATTTATTCTAATGCCAGTCACATCAACATGGCAGAAGTTGTTGGGGTTTTCTTGATTTCCCCAGCTAAAAGCAGCTCATTACCTTCAGAGCTGATACATGTGGTTCAGCATCGTGAAACGCTAGTGCTGTAAGCTTTTACTTCGCACACTTTTTGTGTGTGTACAAAGTGAGTTTTAAAGAAAGAAATTAAAAGAGAAGACAGCAGTTTGGTTGAGGTTGAATTAAAGCCTAAACATTAGCGCAACTGAAAGTATAAAGACACAAGTGGGTGAAGGGATGCACAGAGGGACCTTTTGGTTAGCAAGCTCTTTGGGATTTGTGACAGCTGGCATAAAAAATAAAATGGTTGGTTGGTTTTTTTTATTATTTTTTAAATTTATTTTCCTCTAGCATGTCTCTGCAATTAAGACTAGGAAAACCTGCCTTGCAAAAAGCACAACAAAGCAAATACATTTGGGGGTAAGTTGTTCCTTTTATTAAAAAATCATATACATTTTGTGAATATGTGAGCCTTGTTTTCCTTCATTTGTGCTGTGTATTGAAACTAAACATGAATAAGCGTAAGTTGTTGTCACTATTTCACCTGGAAAAAAACTGCATCGAGAGAAACAAGCGTCTCCATTGTAGGAATGGAGAACATGGCCTTGTCTCTAACATGGAGGCAGTACATGCCTGGCCTGTGCTTTTTGCCATTGAAAAACTCATTATTATATATAAGCACAGGGCAAGAATTATGTTACAAAGTTTTGTGGTTTTACTCCCTGCCCACCATAACAATGAAGTCCCAAAATAAATGTTGTCAACTTAAAATAAGGATAGATGCACATTATGGACTCAGAATGCCAAAACAGATTTTAGCTTTGTTGGAATTATGTGATGAAAAATGGTCCCTTTGATTAATCTATTAATAGCCTCACAACACATCTTGACAGTGACACAAGCTTAGTGACAAAGAGATTCAATTTTTTTCCCCCTCATTATTACTGGTTTAAGTCCTATTAGAAAATTGTGATGGTAAGAGCTAATTGCTTCAGGTGAACAAAGAACTCTAACATCACCTGATTGTAGTAAATGGCAAGTTTTATTGCAGAAATACTGAATTATGTAGTTCATAACTCCCTGGAAATATAATTGAGAAGTATGAAGGTTAGATTATGAAATCATGGAACTTTCTCCTTTACATCCAGTCATGCCGGACATGAGAGCTTTCAAATTACCTGGTGGAAATTCTTGTTCTGCTGTGTTGAAACTCACACTCAAACAGTGCTGATCCATGTGAGCAGTGACAGTGAGCAAGACAGACTGTCAGAGTCTAATTCTGGATGACTTCTGAACAATTTGTTCTACTAAAACTTATTTATAAAGGTGCCAAATGAATGAACGCAACTGCTGAAAACCCCACCTCATAGTAAAAGGGAGAGGCTGACTGTCAAAGTGGTTCATTCTGTAACAGCACGTAGATGTTAGCAAATGGGAAAAGGGTTGAGTATTGTCAGGAGTAAGACACATTCTGGTTGCAAAGCACTTAATGGTAGCTTTCAGTTGACTTTGTTTCGATGGTTTAATAAATTTGTCTTTCAAACATGTACTGGTAGACCAAAAGCTCTGCAGTTACACAAATCAAAGGGCTAATCTGGTGCAAACAGAGTCTCCAACAATATATAACTACTTTTTTTTTTTTTTTTAAATAAAACAAAATGTCAAATTTGAACCTGTAATACTTTTAATAATTTTTTGATAACTGAAGGAGTGTAGTCAATACGAGCTCTAGCATAAGGCTGGTTTGGTTGAAATTTGTATTCCTGAATGTTCTTACATGGCACAGTACTGGTATTTTTGCTCAGAACCACTCTCGGAGAAGGACTATGAAATACAGGTATCACGGTCATACTAAAGAAAAGAAAGAAAAAAAAGATGGCTTCTCCTGAGGAACAAACAAGATGTGAAAATATGCCTGTGAATGAGGAATGAACACCCAGATCCCAGTTAGTGCCATTAACAGCTTGGCAAGTAAAGAGAGCTTGGAGGTGGACTATAAGATGGTCCAGAGTTATTCTTGTTTGGCAAATCCTAATTATGTTGTGAAACTCTATTATTCACCCCAGGCTGAAGCTTATGGAAGGTGGACTCTCAGCAAGATTCCCTCTGAAAGTAAAAAGACTTGAGATAATAAGAGATGTGGAGTAGCAGTTGCAGCTTGCAAACAGTAATGCTCACCACACTGCGTGTGGCTCTGTGCAACACAAGCCCAGACAAATTCTCGAGTTTGGAGCAATATGCAAGAATTGCAATAAATTGCATCACTTTCATAAAAGTTTGCCAGCACTTAGCTTTTAGGGTATGCACGTTAAGATGGCTAAAACAGTATTAGCGAAGAAGAAGAATTTTGGGATGTGACAAGTGTTACACCAGAAGATAGTCCCTTTGTCAAGCATCTTGTGTTCGGTAAAAGAAAAATTACCCTTGGATATAAAGCAGCAGCTTACAACAAAACACAAAAATGAGCTAAAAGGTGTTGTGTGGTGTCTTTGGGTTTGTTTGTTGTTCCTCCTTGTAGGAATGATTTTAAGTAATCCCAAAAGAGGAGTTAGAAAGGCTTATTACTCTGATTCCCAGAGGGAATGCCATTTGGTGGTGCTTAGCACCATAAGACATGGTGCTTGTTTTACTGTAGCTCCTCTTACCACTGCTGGATTTTTTTTTCCCATATCCACTACATTGTAAGAATTATAATGGAAAGCTTTTTATATAGCTAGTATTTTAAGTACTTCTTGGATGGCCTCTGGTGCCTCTGTGTTCAGAAAGTTGCTTTTTCTTCAGTGATGGCACTAATCTGGCTGTCTTTCTGCTACCTGGACAGCTACGTTTGAGAAAAACAGTATTAACTTATTGGTTTTGACATACTCAGTTCTCTGTAAAAAAAAGTACTTGAAATCTGGCACGAATGCTCAAGTGTCAGTGGATGATAGGTTTAGGATGACAGTCGCATAGTTCTCTTATATGTGCTGTGACGCAGAAAATAATTGTTTGCAAAAAATACTTATCTGTATGCAGAATCAGAAAAATTCCAGCCTTTATTTAGGCCCTCTTTCAGTGGGGTGGAGAAAAAAAAATAAGGAAATATGACACCATGCACCATCCATTCTTTGGATGATGCTTTTCTGCAGACTGGGATCCAAGCCACATTTGGCTTGCAGGCTTGTTTTTGTTTGTTTTTTATATGTACTCTGGCCTGTACACTTGAAGTTATCATCTGCATAAAGTAGCAGAAAGTGTGGCAAAACTGTAGGCCTACAGTTCTAACAGATAAAGTAATAGTGTAAGAGACATGAAGATAAAAAAGTAATCTGTGTGACAGGAGGTAATACAAGATGCACTGTAGGAGTGTCTACTGCTATACCTCCTTTCTCTTCTGAAAGCAGGTACGGCATCCTGGAACCAGGGAAGAAAACTTACAATCCTGGCCTAATGTGATTGCATTTAGGAACTCCAGCATTAAGTAAGATGAAGAGAGGCTCTTGCTCCTATAAAAGCTCCTGCCTTGCTAGCGTTACAAACCAAATTAACAGGGTGCAAGGAACCGGTGCATCAGGGCTCAGATGCTGCATTGGTCACACCAGACTTCTTGCACCCAGGCCATAAGCTGATGCTCTGGTGCAGGGGCTCCTGGCGACGCAACATGGCTGCAAGGGCTGTCCCCACCGAAACCAGGAGTTCCTGAGCCTTACCTAACTACAGCTGGACACCTAAATACAACTGTCAGGCCGACAGACAGACAGACACCCTCAACAGGGCGAAGGATAAGCTCCCTGCGACGACCTACAGGCCCCAGGAGGCCCGAGCCCAAGCATGAATGACTTCAGGGCCCTCCACGGACGCCCGCGGGCTGCGGGACCCGTCCGGTGAGTCCCGGCCCCGCGCAGCAGGTGCGAGCTCCGGCCAGCCCCGGATTTCCCGGGGGCCGCGCAGGGGGCGGGGCGGCGCATGCGCCCGCCGGCCGGGCTGGCGGCGGGAGGGAGGTGGGGCCGGGGCGGCTGCGCGGAGAGGGCGGCGGCGCCGCCGAGGAGGAACTCCGGTGGAGAAGCGGCAGCCGCCGGCCTCCGCCCCCACCCCTGCCCCTGTAGCGGGAAGGGGGAAAAGAGTGGCTGGGCCCTCCTCCCCTCTCCCCGCTGTTCCGGAGGCACACGGTCTTGCCTAGAGCCCGGCGCGCCCGCCGGTGGGAGGGAGCGGCGGCCGGCGCTGCGCCCAGGGCGGAGGGCGAGTGGGCGGGCAGCCGGGATCCTGAGCCGCCGCTTGAGGGGAGGAGAGGGGTGTTCCCGCACCCCCGGCCCGGACCGAGTGGATGAGCAGCCTCCAGGGCGACGGCGGCGGCTTTTGCGGCCTCTCCATGGCTGGGCCCCGGCGGTGAAGGCAGCGAGAGCCGCCTGTGCCCGCCTCGCGCCGGGAGGCAGCGCAGCCACCAGGGGGCGGACGGGGAGGGGGATGAGCGCCGCAGCCGCCTCTGCGGGAGCCGCCGTCGCCGCCTGCACCGGGGCCGAGGGCGGCTTCTTCTTTTCTAGTGGCGCTGGTCCGGCGGGGCCCATGGGGCCCGAGGAGTGCTCAGCCGGCGGGCTGGGAGCCCTGCCAGGCGCCTTGGCGCCGCCGTCGCTGGGCTGCCGAAGCCGCTACCAGCTGCTGCTCTCTGGGAAGGCCCTGGCCGACAGATACCGGAAGATTTACACGGCGGCGCTGAGCGACCGGGAGCTGGGGAGCCACCCGGGCAGGTAACGCACGCCGAGTTCTCTCCCGGGCGCGACGGGCAGCCCCGGCGGCCGCCGCCACCCCCTCCCATCGTTGGCTGGGAGCGGCCCTCCCCGCGGCCCCGTGCATGCACGGCAGCGGCACGCTGCTCCGCTCCCGGCCGCCGCCCTCCTCATCCTCCTTCCTCGCCCCCTTATCAGACAGCGCGGTTGCCCCCGTTGCCTCTGATATGTGGCCCCCGCCGGGCCCCGGGAGACAGACGGGGGTGGTGATGTAACCCGGTGACTGCCCAGGTGCCACCCCCTGCCCGCCACCCGGGCCCTGCCGCTCGCTTGGCCGGCGTTACGGTGCAGATGGCGCTGCCACCCCCTTCCCGCGGCCCGGGCGGGGGGAGCAGTTACCTGTGCCCTCTCCCCTCCCCCAGCGCGGAGGCCAGGGGCTCCGTCACGCCCTTGCAGAGGATAGTGGTGTTAAGTCCCGCTCCGCCCGGCCTTCTGCGGCCGCCTGGGGGGATAGAGCGTTTCCTCACGGTGTCCATGTTGAGACCTCGGGCAGAGCTCGCTCCGGCCGGGGCCTGTCGTGTCACAGGGACGGGCTGAACCCTGTGGTCTCTACCGAGACGCGCCGCTGCCCTCGGGGCAGGGCACCGGCGGATCCCGCTAGCGGGACGTTGGTGGTTTGCCGTGTGTCGGAGCAGCCTTCAGGTGCCCTGCCTTATTTTACCTCCTTTTTCGGTGATCTCTCCCTCTGCCGCCTTGTCGGCGGCCCCGGTGTCTGGAGAGAGGCTGCGTCCAGGGGGAGCCGGGGGGGGGCTGGGGAGGAGTGCGCCGCACCCACCTCGTTCCCGAGTTCCTCCCGGAGGATCGCAGAATCACAGAATGTCAGGGATTGGAAGGGATCTCTAAAGATGATCTAGTCCATTCCCCTGGCCTGAGCAGGAACACCTAGATGAGGCTACCCAGGAAGGCGTCCAGGAGGGGATCGTGCCCCTCGGGGCTTCCATTCCGCCGGCAGCTGCTCGTCCTGCCAGCCAGCTCTCGGGCTCCGTCCCCGGGCCGCAGCAGGGTTGCCTGTTGCTCCTGCCGCGTTTCGCTCCCCTCGACCTGAGTGCTTGACAGAGGGACCGGGCCGGGAGGCGCCGTACGGTGCCGAGTGGCGGCGGGGAGGAGGCTGCGGGCTGGGGCGATGAGGGGCCGCGGCGGCAAAGCGCGACGCCCGTCGCCCCTCCCGCCGCGGACCCCAGCCCGGCCGGCCCCTCCCGGCGGCGGAGGAGAGGGTGGGGTGCCCGACCGGAGCCCCCTGCCTGGCGGCTGCTCGGTGTGAGCAGGGACGAGGGGCGGGTTTCCCCCCTTGGTGCCTGGGCGCTCCCCATTGTTTCTCTCCGGAGGTCGCTGAGGATGCGGATGACACGAAAACAGGCACCTTCCTGTGTTCTCAGCCTCTGCTGGCCTTAAGCTGTGGTGTGGGTGGCCCAATCGTAAGGAGAGCTTTGAGTCACCCTTGTTTTAAGTTTGTAAACGGTTGCAAAGCACTAGGTAGTTGGCCTTTTCGGTTTTGGGGTTGTATTTCTCAGTCTGACTGGAACAGCAGGGCTTATCTTCCCTGCACAGAAAGGCTGTGTCTGGGAGCAGGATGAACATAAGGAACTAAAAGAATAACATAACTTTCCCAATTTGCTTATGGCAAATCCTGGAAACATGGACTCTTAACATTGGCATTTGACATCTTTGCAATTACTGAGTTATTTTCACAGTGTATGACAGGGTAGCTATAGCTTTTTGTTGGTGTTTTGTTTGTTTGTTTTGTTTTTTCCTTATATAGACCTGTGTTTTCTTACCCCATATATTCCTTAGTTTAGAGCTCACGCTTCCCCCTTTAGATCTTCTCTTCCTACTTTTGAGCTTCATATCATATAATCCTGGGACTGCAAGTGCTAAGTGTAAGCAGATCAGCCATGCAGCTTCCCCATAGTGTTCAGATATTTGTCTGAGTTTTGCCTCAATGCGTCTGTATTTTTTTAAAGCTGTACTTTTGAATTTGTCGTGTTCTCCATGTTTTTTAATTTCAGAATAATTCAGCTGGCATCTCTAGTACTTAGAGTTGTATAAAATAATCGCTTTCGGTGGGTGTAAATATAAATGTTTGTTGTTCTTAATTACTGTTAACTACAAGGTACCATAGGTTGCATTATTTTGGGTTCTGTTTCTTATTACCAGGTTCTTATGAAAATACCAGTTAAAAGAACAGGTGGCATTTGTGGTTACGCTATGTTTTTATTCTTGAAAGCTACTTTTAGTCATATATCTGGGCTACCTTGTGTCATTTCACAGTAAATCAAAAGACCCAGATTCCTGGTGCAGAGGAAACAGGTTATATTAAGCTATTGGCAAGTAAATGGCAGTTAATACTGGTAGATACAGCGAACATGTATTGCAGGATGTTTGAGAGGAGTAATTTCAATAATCAGCTAGTTGCCTGCTCTGTCTCTTGGTACTCACTTTCAACATCTTTTGTATCAGGCTGATGGCAGCCAGTATACTGCTTGTGGTCTCCACACTTCAATTTGTGGTTTGAGGACTTCAGTCACCTGGTAGTCTTAAACAGAATGGTCAAAAATGCTTTTTACAAAAATGGTAAAAATCCCAAACATTTTCTGAAGAGATGCTGTGAAGTAATTTGTGACTGCATCTAGTTGCGGCAGTAGATAACAGTGCCAGATAAAGTTATTGGAGGTTACGATAATATAGTTGATAGTGGTTTTTATCTGTATGGAAAATCTGAAGCCTATTAATCTGCCACTAAGAGTGTGACTAGAAAAATATCTTGAAGTAGCTTAAAAAAACTAAATGAATTGGTTTATTAACATTAACAAAATTCTTCCTGTGCTCAGAGAAGACTCTCATTTGAAGAATGATGGCACAGCCTGCTTGTAATGTTTTGACACAGAATATTTGCTTCAATTCGTGCTTCCTGTGGTGTGACCAGCACCTGCCTCAGCAAGGGCTTTTATTCCAAACCTAACTTGATGAAGAACTAGAAAGCAGTATGAAAATGTAGGCAAGAAAATTAAACATTGTGGATATTATCTGAAAGTCACGAGTGAGATTAATTTCACATTTGCAAGGTGTTTGTGCTGGCTGTCATCTGAAAGTGATGAATATCATGTGTTGGGTAGGATGCGGTAATTGGCTTTGAAACAGAAGGAATGGTGCTTTGCATTCCCTTATGTGATACTGGCTACTGTGTTGCAAACACTTTGATCTCCGAAGGAGGTGGTTTGGCCGCTGCGCTTGTTCCCCCTGCCACGTTGACATAATTATTTATATAGTCTCTTACAGTCACAGATTAGAGACTCGCTCTGGGTTAAAATTAACTTGGCAAAAATGACTCGTGGTAATCCAGACTAATTCCCTGATCTGGCTCACCTTGTGATTTTGCTTGTGACACCACGAGGTGAAGGGCCACGCAAAGATCTGCGTGCAGAGAGATAGGAGCAGAGAAGCTGCTTTCTTGCTTTTGCCAGTCTAATGATTTCATGAAAGGAAGCAGAAAAAAATAGCTAATCCTGCAATGTAACATAAAACTGTCTTTGCTCAAATAACAGTGTTAAGAATCACACTACTGTTAGCAGTGGGAAATCGAGATTGGTTTGGAAGATGAATCTACTCTGAGTGTGTTTCATTTGTAGTCTCTGTTTTGTGGCTACTGAAAGATACAAAAATGACTAAGTAATGGCATAATGGCTAGTGTAGCCATGAAAATGTAAAACAGTACTAGGAAGTATGAGCCTCTTGAGAGGGCAGGTAAAAACTCTGTGCTGTTGGAGTGTGGTCTCATGTGCTGGGTTAACTGGAAGTCTGCTCTTTGTTACTAAAGTAATCTAAGTTGTTAACTCCTTTCAGTCCTGAAGCTTTGGATTTGCAAAGTAAGGCAGTAAACTGCTATTGCTGATTTTTCACATTTTTGCTGTCTTCAAATACACACTTTTTTTGCTATATTACTTAACTAACATCCTCACCTAGCTGAATTACTGCTGTTATCTATTATGCATCTCAGGGTTTTCCCTGAACTGTCAGTCCATTTATTCTTTTTCCTATGTATATACTACCAGAAGTACCAGTTAGTCTCTGTGTGTTCTTTGAGACTCTTTGTCAAGAATGGAGAATTACACAAATTTGTAATGGCTTTAGTGTAGCCTCTTTTGTAATGAAGATGTTCACTACATAACTTTGACTAACTTAAAATTTCAATATTACAATGACAATATACTCTAAAATGTTAGTAACATCATCACCAGGTCAAAGTGGCTTCATCTGTTTTACAACTTATCAAGTGATCTTTACCAAAAAGTTTTGTGTTTTTTTTTTTCCTTTTTTTTTTTTTTTTTTCTGTAGCACATCAATTCAGGTACTGTAAAAGTAACATCATGCAGATCCAAGAATTATTTCTGAATAGAATCTTCTTTGGTTCCATTTGCACTTTAAATTACTCGAGAGAACTGTGTCTGGATTTCTGTAGTAACATTAAGTATCAGAGATTCAGCAGTATTTATTGAATAATGTACAATATTGAAAATTTCTAATGCTCCTTTCTAGAGGGAGACATTATTTTTGAACTTGTCAGATGCTTAAATTTCGGTAGAAACATTCTATCATTCAAGTCAAAACCATCAGTCATTTGAAAATACAAATGCTTTTTGGAGGTTACTTTTTTGTCCATTACTTCATTGCTAAAGTTGCTTCATTTAACTTAGATCCTTCAGAGGAGAGAAGCTTCTATTTTTGTTGTGGGGATAAAACCCCCAAACAAATCTCATGTTGTGAAGTGGCTTGATTGAGATTAAGGAAAGTTTCAGTCATGACTGGAATGCAAGATTTCTGCTATTAACCAGAAATCGGATGGATGTTTTTCTACCCATTTTGGCTGAAGAAGAGGCAGACAACTTACTTTCATTTTGTGATAATTCTTTCTAGTAGATGATATACATCCTCTGCAGCAAATTGATCCATAGGTTAGTCTTCAGGCTTTTTGAAGTTAACACCAAGTCTTCCCATATGCCCCTTCTAATGCCCAGTAATGCAATTTTTATTTGGCCCTGTGAGATTTTAAGTATATATTTTTCCAATTTTATTGAAGAAATGCTACTGAAACACTTCATCTTTGCACTGCCAAGTTATTAAAGAATTTGCAGAAACCATGTTTAGAAAATTTAGATATGTGAGATTTGTGTTAATTTGATTGTTGGTGCACTAGAAAGCCTTGGTTTCTTCAGATCTAAAGCCTTTACAAAAGCTGGAAGCTGATTTTTGTTTGGAACTTTATAGTTTTTGTTTTTTTTAAAAAAGCATCATTGCAGAAAGTTTGGAAGCATTCATTTGATTGAAAAAATAAAGATTAAATACATAAACACTAACAAAATGGTAGAGATGTTCCTTGTGAAGTATTGTGCATTCCATATTCTGTTTTCCTGTTTATTCCTGTTTGCTGTGTAACTCCCTTCCAACTGGAATATTCTAGTCCATTCTATTCTTCTGGTTTGTTTTTTTTTTTCCAATTCTTATTTTTGTAAATGTCGTTTCTACCAAAAAAAAAAAAAGTTAAACAAGTTAAATAAGTCCTTATGTAAACTTAAAACTTCATTCAATTGGAAAATTTGTTGTGCTGTTGAGTCTTACGTTAAGCACACCTGTGTATTAGAAAAACTGATAAGAGTTGCTGTGTGCTGTAGGCTTTAGCTGCAGTATAGTGAAATATTGTGCTGTTGGTTAATAGGGATTAACTAGTGACTAAACTGTATTTTTAATTTATATTTTGATAAGGAAAACTGTTTTACATAGTAGTTCTAAAAATGTTGTAGTGATTGCTTTGTCTAACACTGTATTTGTGTTAGTGTAGAAAGCATAATAATGGAAGCTGGAAAGAAGCTAATAATGTTGAGAGGCTTAAGATGTTTATTTTATTAGTGTGTGTGTATATATATATACACACACATATATGTACATATATATACACCATAATTTATATACAATATTTGAAAAACTATAAAACCTGGAATCCAGGAGAATATTCAGGTTTTGTGGGTTGATAGAAATGTGTCCTTTTCACAAAAATAGAGACTGAGACAGCCTTAGAAGTCTACTGATGCTAGCAGACAACTTTGTCTTTTGTAGTTGTGCACCCTTTGGCTCCTTCCTTTGGAAGGAGAGTGCACAGTTTGCAAAGGAGTTGGTGCATGTGATTTAATCACTTTGTGTGATTTTGTGTGTGTGGTGTGTTTTGTGTTTTTTTTTTTTTTCCCTTTATTTGTTTTGGGTTACAAAATAACACTGTGTGGAACTTTTTGCTCTTCAGTCAAAAGTTCAGTTGTACGCCAAACTGGAATTGAACTGAAGCTATAAAAAACTGTTAAACTATTTTTTTACTTTTTTTTTTTTTTTAGCATTGGGAATGTGCTTGTGTGAGAGCGTGTCAGGTATTAATAGTAGAAGCTACAGTGCTTGTGCTGTTAAATAGTGACATTCTGAATGCTCACCTGTGGAGAGATTGATGTGTTCTCTTCCTAGTCAATTTGTTACTGAATCCTGTGTATTCGGTACCTAACTATTTAGCCGTAATATTTTGGTCATTATTGGTTGAGCGTTTTTAGTGTTCACATGCTAATTATCTCAGGAAGTGTTTTTTTTTTTTTTTTACTAAGGTAGTACTAATGACAGCAGGTCATTGGCTCTTTTTCAGTTTCCATTACCCGCTCTTAGGTTTTGGCATCCTTGTAGATGCTTTTCAAGTGTAGGGAAGGCCTTACATTGTTTTCCTTTATTGCTAGGTTAATTCTTGATGTTTGATGATCTCTTGATATTGTTACTGCTTTTGAGGATCTTGGCTGCTCAGGTGTGCTCCAAAATAACGTATTTCATGTGTTTAAAACTTTTAAAATAATTTATCCTTTCTGATTGTCGGATTTGGGATTACAGATTAGAATATTTGTGGGAATAAGGTTGTAGGTGTTGGTGTCTGTACAATGGCAAAATTCCTAAGAGTGGAAGCTCTTATGGCTGAAATATTAGCATTATAGTTTTGGTAATTAAATCCATGTGAGGTCATGGCATGTTTTTTTTTATTCCTGTGGACAATAAATTCTCTTCCACTTTAATCCAGCAAACATTGCTTGAACATTCTGCTGACATACGCAAGAATTAGGGATTTTATTATGCAAACATAAGTAAATGTAATTCCTAAGTGGAATCAGCATATTAGATTTTCAGTGATTGTGGTTTTTTCTGCTTAATATTTTAACCATCTACTGTTTATATTTTCTTTCTAATTTATTTCAAAATGGCTACAGCTGACAATTTAAGCAATAATGAAGGAATTATTTTTGCTTAAGTGAAATTGGACTTGGCTTCCATTTTTTCAAAGGCCTTCAAGTTCTCTTGGCCGTTTTCATATTAAATCTGATTTCCTGTGCTCAGCTATCTTCTGACTTTCTAATCTGTGTGTCCCTGGGATTCTTACACCTAGTTATTTGAAACCATTTGAATGTTCTATTTTTTATTTTTCCTTTTATGTTGTTGGTTTGTGATGGGTTTTTTGCATGTTCTCTTTATTTTGTTTTTAAACAGGGAGGAAATGCCAGTTCAAGTTTCAGTTTCAATTACGCTGTCTGCTTGGGCATGCTGGTGGTCTGGTTGGTGGCAAAGATAAGCAGTTAAAGTTAGGCTGGAGCTGGTGCAGTTTAAGAAGTGATTCCTGCATACTTAAAAGCTTAATGTTGATTTTGCGTTTCTGCTATGTTAACCACCAGTTGTAGGGGTTTGGTTTTGTTTTTCCTCTCGTGTTATGATCTTCCTCCTGGTCAAAATATTCTGAAGATGTTTCTTTAGTGAATTCTTTTCCTGCCATATGACTGTGTATGTTTCATCCAACCCACAATTTAAAGACTATTGATGTCTTTATAGAAGGCACATGTGACTTATCTGTAATACAGTCTTTGGTGCTGAAGTTCTTAGTGCAAACTCTTTTCCACGTCGTTTGTTTACTTTGGAAACTATCACTTGCAGCATTTCTTAAATACATGGTTGCATTTTTGTCTTTTTCTTTCTTACTTTGTTTGCCGTAAACACTGCTTCACACTGAGGTGTTGGTTGAAATAGTAGTATTATGATTAACTGAAGTTTTTATATTGTAAATATACTCTTCCACAGCTAATATTTCCCAGGGGTCTTTCACAGCCAATTCCTACCATTGTGCCCCTCCCAAGGATGAATACTAGAAATTTGCACAGGTGAATGGCCTCCCTGTGCTGTAAGTGACTGCATTAAGGTATATGGTTTCTGTACATTTAGATTTAATGTTTCATATGTTATGGAGCATATTACTATGCTTAACATGTTTTTTTCTTAGTAGCAAGTATATAATAGTAAATAGCATGTTATAGCCCACTGCCTCCATTCAGGCTGATGAATGTGTTGATGGACTTAATTAGTTTTTATTGTTGTAACTGATTTAAACTTCTTTGCATCTGGTATATCTATGACTACTTTGGTCTGAAAATACTGTGAGGATTTTTCTTTTGTTATTTATTTGATGAATCTAAATCTATACCACTTGTACACCATAGAAAAGAAACAAAACTTTAGCTTCCTTGTCCCTACATATCACTGGAGACCTGTAGTTAGTTTAGTGCTGTTCTCTATTTTCATTTTCTTACCTTAATTTTCCTTAACTTGTATTCCCACACATAGTTGTCTAAGGCAGTGGTTTTGAACTGAGGCTTTTGAACTCTTGGAGAATACTTTATAGATTCCATGAAAGGGCGTTGTGGTTTAACCCCAGTAGGCAGCTCAGCACCACAAGCTGCTTGGTCACTCTCCCTGCAGTGGGATGGGAGAGACAGTTGGAGGAATAAAAGTGCAAAAACTTGTGAGTGGAGATAAATATTAATAGGTAGAGCAAAAGCTGTGTGCAAAATAAGGAATTCATTCACATCAGCAGGCTGGTTTTTAGCCAGCTCCAGGAAAAGCAGGGTGCTATCATGCATTATGGTTACTTGGGAAGACAAGCCCCATAACTGTGAATATTCCCTCCTTCCTCTTCCTTCCCTCAGCTTTATATACTGAGCATGATGTCATATGGTATGGAATATGCCTTTGGTCAGTTGGGGTCAGCTGTCCCAGTTGTGTCCTCTCCCAACTTCTTGTGCTCCCGCCAGCCCACTTGCTGGTGGGGAGGTGTGAGAAGCAGAAAGAAAGGGCCTTGACTCTGTGTGAGCCCTGCTCAGCAACAGCTAAAGCACAGGTGTGTTATCAGCTCTGTTTCCATCACAAATCCAGAACACACAAGCACCATGCAAACTTCTCTGAAGAAAATTAACTCTCTCCTAGCCAAAGCCAATACAGAGAAAGAAAGATAAGGTCAGAAAGTATAAGACTGTTGTTTGTAGTTTAAATTCATGGGAATGATCCAAACCGCTTCTGAAAAATTCTGTAAGTTTGAAAATGAAAATAATTGGAAGTCTCTTCGCTAACTTGTGCTGCAGTGCCATAGTGTTTAGATGTTTTTGGTTGTGATCTCTATCAGTCTGGAAGAATGTCTAGCTAAGAGTTTTAGCCTTAACAAGGTCAAAGCCTGAATTCTTCCTTTTACTTCTGCAGTGTTGTCCATGTTGCAGTTGATAACATCACTCTTCTATTGCTGAGCCTTTAAGCCAACGAATGTCTTTATGCAAATCTGCAGCCAGTCATTTACATTACATTGAGATGAGCTTGTTCTTACAGAAATATCCTGTTTTTTATTATTTCAGCCTCTTATTTTGACTGTTTTATGAGTTAAGTGTGTAGTTATTTATGACTCACTTCTTATCTGGTTTTGCCTTTCCTTTCTCTTCTACTAGCCAATGCACTATGCTTTTTAACGAATGTGCTCATACGTCTTCATTATGCTAGTATGTTTTCAGACTAGTCATGTCTCTATTCCATTTCTCTTCAAACCAGTCAATTATCTATCCCATTTTATTTCTAGCATATAGTATTCTACAAGGTTGAACATTGACAGCTGTAAACTGTCATTAACTACTCGTAATGTGCTTTTTCTTAATAAGTACAATTCTTCCTAAACTTAATGGAGCATTTTCACTCAATTAAAATTTTGCTGACATAATTCTATGTAAGATAGCTCTGTATGCACTTTGGTTTTGGTAGTTGCATTTAGATAGGAAAGTGGCCAAAAGCGTGGACATTGTCATCTTTTTTATGGTTGAATGTCATTTTTATTAAAACAAAAAAAATTAGAGACCTAAAAATGTGAAGGTTAAGAGATCTAGAAATAGTTTACACTGAAAAAACTTGAGGTAGAATATTTTCCTTGCATGTGTTCTTACAGATCTAATTTCATAGATGATATTATAGTGAATAAAGAAAAATGAGATTATTACAGAAAAGAAATTACAACTGTCAGTGGTTGTACTGAGAGACCATTCTCTGTGTGGAGAACACTTTGTAGGGCTGCTTTCTTGTGTGTTTTCTTTGTTTAGGTGAGATAGATTTATGCTGTTTTGGAAACCTTTTCAGTTATAAAACATATCCAGATACTGTTTTGTACTTTTGTCATGGTTAAATGAAAATCAGATGCATTTTACCTGTCTAGTTGGCTTTTAATTTCATTTGTAGAGCCTGCTGTATTTATGTTCCAGATTGTATTGGAGAGACCTTAGAAAGAATATTCAAGAAGCTGGAATAATTCCTTTCTTTCTTAAGCCTTCAAAATTTCAGCTTTGAGGGGAAAAAAAAAAAAGCTAGTTGTTTTACAAAGTTAATGTGATAGTAAAGATGATACAGATTGATGTCATAGTCTTGAAAAATAGTTCCAAGTTACAAAACTAAACTCATTACCAAAAAGATATGCAATTTCAGCTCACAAGCGGTAGCACATTGAAATCCCGCCTGAATGATCGAGTAGCAAGATGGGCTTTTTCTTCTTGATCGGAGTGGGCAGGGGGAAGTTCCAGAACATGGTCATGGGGCTGTTGGTCTTACCCATCTTCCAGGTATTTATGTCTTAACTGTATGTAACTCTGTGTTCCACCCCAGGCAGTGTTCTCTCGAATCTGTCAGTTTCCTTCTGTTTTGAGTTTTCTTAACCTTTTCAGATGCCTTAGAAGCCCAGTATAGCCTGTCATACTATACTGTCTCTATTTTCCTCTAAGCGTGTCTTAATTGGATTGCAGTTGATGTTCCTTACCCTGATTTATGGTTTTAGGTGACAGGATTTTGATGATTTTTCCATTTGTAGATACACTGCTTAAGTCCTGACTTATCTTTATATTGCATGGGTGAAAAGTCAGGTCAGAATGCTTGATTAATAATGCAAAGAAGATAGTGCATGAGTTGGTAGTGGTTTGGAGTGTGTGCACATGGCTGTTGGAATGACAGTTGAGCTACTGCCCACTTTACTGAAAATCTGGGTTCCTCAAGTGTTAGATCTCGGGCTTACTAAATGAAGATGATATCAATAATTTTAAATATTTGAGGTCATCTGAGGATAATATTATTGTTATCAATCAAAAAATACCAAGCTTTTATTAATTGGGGAAAAAGTTGATTGTGTTCTCTCGTGTTTTGAGATCTGCCTTTCCAGATGAGCAGTTTTCCTCTTCAGTGATTCTCACTGCTGAGTTCCTTAAAAAAATCTGTAGCCCTTGATGAAAAATAATAGTACTCCCAGTAGTTTTCAGTAGCAGTAGGTAATCTACCTTAGGGGCAGGGAGAGCAGTGGATGTTCGCAACCTCAGCTTGATTAAGGATTTTGACACTGTCTAGAATAGAATAGAATCCCAGAGCTAATGAAGTACAGATTGGGTAAGTGGACAGTGAAGAAGATGGAGAACTGGCCAAATGAGTGGGCCTGGAGGTTTGTGATCAGTGACCTGAAGTCCAGCTGGAGGCAAGTCATAGGTAGTGAACCCTAGGAGCTGGTACTAGGACCAGTCTTTGTTTTATGACCTGGATGCTGGGACAGAGTGCACCCCTAGTGAGTTCATAGGTAGTACAAAACTGAGAAGAGTTGCTCCTTCATCCCGTGGTTGTGTTTCCATCCGCAGGGACAGGCTGGAGAATTGGGCTAAGAGGAGTTTCATTAAATGCAACAAGTAGAAATGCAGAATCCTGCACCAGAGGAGGAATAACCCCGGGGGGGCTGACCAGCTGGAAGGCAGCTCTGCAGAGAAGAGGCTTTGCATACTGGTGGACAACAAGTTGACCATGGGTCAGCAGGTTGGGCAAGGTGTTCTCTCCTCAGCACTAGTGAGGCTGCATCTAGAGTGTTGAGCTCTGGGCTTCCCAGTACAAGAGCAAGAGAGACATACTGGAGAGAGTGCAGTGCAGGGTCACAAAGGTAATTAAGGGTCTGGAATGTGTATCTTGTGAGGAAGGGCTGAGAGCTGGGACTGTTCAGCCTGGAAAAGAGAAGGATCAGACTGGATCTTATCAATGTAGGGAGAGAATGAAGAAGAGGGAGCCAGACTCTTCTCAGTAGTGCCATCAACAGGACAAAAGGCAATGGGCACAAATTACAAATAATGAATTTCTACCTGAACACATGAAAGCACTTTTTTACTGTAGGGGTGGTCAAGCACTGGAACAGCTTGTACAGGGGAAGTTGTGAGGTCTCTATCCTTGGACATCTTAAAATCCATCTTCACATGGTACTGGACAACCTACTGTGACTGGCCCTGCTTGAGCAGAGAGGTTCGTGGAATTGGCCACAGAATTACAAAATTGTTGAGGTTGGAAGGGACCTCTGGAAGCCATCTGGTCCACCCTCTTCTGCTCAAGCAGGCCCACCCAGCACCATGTCCAGGTGGCTTTTGAATATCATAAAGGATGGGAGGTCCACAACCACTCTGGGCAACCCTCACAGTGAAAAAAGTGTTATGCTAAGAGTTTCCTTTTAACCTGAATGATTCTGTGATTTTTGTAATTCCTAGGAAAACACACAACAAAGAGAAGGGATCTGTATGAAGTTTACTTGTCTGCCTTCTGACAGGAGGTGTCACAGGGAGCAAATACATGGAATGCTGAACAATTAGTTCTTGCAGCAGAGCTGTGTTGCAAGATGTGGTCATCATGTTACTGGAAACTTTTATTGGACCTCCATTGCTATAGCTCAGTGGAAGTGGATATGGGGGGAACTGAAAAGGTAGCAACAGCTGTACATTTAAATAAGTTAAATCTACGTGTTTGTGCTAACACTCTTGTAGGTAGAACTGCATGGTAACAAGATCCAAATGTAAGTAATTTATTACTTAGAGTATTTTTAAGCTATATTAAGGTCTTTTGTGTATCAGTCTTGCTGACGTTGGTGGGTATCTAGTGGCAATTTGTCACTTTTTTGGAGATATTACTCCATAAACCGTAGCTTTCCTCTTCTGCAACTTGTCTTCCACTTTTGTTTTGTTTTGTTTTGCTAGCAGATATCATATTCAAAATTCTAATGCATCACAGCAGGCAAAAATATGGTCTGTGAGCCAACTGCTGTACAAGTGAGCTACTTTGGCTGCGATTTTGGCAGCAGCAGTAACTTATTTTTCCTACCCTGCCCGCAGCTGTGCAAAGAGGAAGGGAAGGTCAAGCTACTGCTTCATGGAGGTATTTTTCATGAAGTACTTCACAGAGCAAGTGTTGCCTCGACAGAGATGTTCTAACACCCAGGGATACTAAGCAGTGGCTACAAAATTTTGTTTGCAAAAGGTGTTCCATCTGAAGAGTTCTGTAGATTTTTGTTGCCAAGTTACAGTGAAAGGATTTAGATGAGTTTATTTCTTCAGAAATGTACATTCTTGGATTTTTTTCTACTTGTGGTAAAGTAACATTTTGAATCAGTTTGTGATAGAACTATATGGTGTAATATATACTCTGTGTGCATGTATATTTCATAAAGCTTGTTAATACTTAGTTTTGCACTACACTGAGAGGCTTTATGTTTTTATGTATAACGCACATTTGTGTGCCAGGTTTCAGTTTGTATATGTGTATTTTGTTGCCTGTTAACTATATTATGGCAAGTCATTTTGGAAACTTGATAAGTATTATTGTAGGTGATATGAAAAATGAAGCATTAAAAAGCTTTTGGAACTATGGCTTGTAAGCAGACGTTTATCATAACAAGAGCAGATTGGGTTTTTTGGGTGGTATTTATTTCCCTCCTTCTTGCAGTCTATTGACACTGTCCCCTTGGTTGAAAGCGTGTTGGATATTTCAGTGACAGAAGGAATGATTAGTTGTGGCTACTTAGTCATAAGTATCTGCAAAGGCAAAAGTGAAGCAAGAAAAGCCTGAGGACAGTTCAGTAGGGTACTTTACAGAATCACAGAATGTTAGGGATTGGAAGGGACCTCAAAAGATCATCTAGTCCAATCCCCCTGCCAGAGCAGGAACACCTAGATGAGGTTGCAAAGGAAGGCGTCCAGATGGGTTTTGAATGTCTCCAGAGAAGGAGACTCCACAACCTCCATGGGCAGCCTCTTCCAGTGTTCTGTTGCCCTCACTGAGAAGAAGTTATTTCTCAAATTTAAATGGAACCTCCTGTGTTCCAGTTTATACTCATTGCCCCATCTCTTATCATTGGTTGTCACCGAGAAGAGCCTGGCTCCATCCTCATGACACTTTACATATTTATAAACATTAATGAGGCCACCCCTCAGTCTCCTCCAAGCTAAGGAGACCCAGCTCCCTCAGCCTTTCCTCATGCAGTAGATGCTCCGTTCTCTTAATCACCTTCGTGGCTCCATGCTGGACTCTCTCCAGCAGTTCCCTGTCCTTGCTGAACTGAAGGGCCCAGAACTGAACACAATATTCCAGGTGCGGTCTCACCAGGGCAGAGCAGAGGGGAAGGAGAACCTCTCTCAACCTACGAACCACCCCCTTCTAATACACCCCCGGATGCCATTGATCTTCTTGTCCACAAGGGCACAGTGCTGGCCCATGGTCATCCTGCTGTCTACCTGGACTGCCAGGTCCCTTTCCCCTACGCTGCTCTCTAATAGGTCATTCCTCCACTTATACTGGAACCTGGGGTTGTTCCTACCAAGATGCAAGACTCTACACTTGCCCTTGTTAAATTTTTCCCCGCTCAACTCTCCAGCCTGTCCAGGTCCCGCTGGATGGCAGCACAGCCTTCTGGTGTGTCAGCCACTCCTCCCAGCTTGGTGTCATCAGCAACCTGCTGACAGTGCACTCTATTCCCTCATCCAAGTCATTGATGAATATATTGAATGGTACTGGTTCCAGTACTGACCCTTGAGGCACTCCACTAGATACAGGCCTCCAACTGGACTCTGCCCCATTGACCATGACACTCTGGCTTTTTTTTTTTTCAACCAGTTCACAGTCCATCTCACTACTCAATAATCCAGTACACACTTCCTCAGTTTAACTGTGAGGATGCTGTGGAACACAGTGCGAAATGCTTTACTGAAATCAAGATAGACCACATCCACCGCTTTGCCATCATCTAGCCAACTGGTTATGTCCTCATAAAAGTCTGAGGTTGGTCAAGCATGACTTCCCCTTGGTTGAAGCCATGTTGACTGCCCCCTTTAGGGCAACATCTAAACATGGTGAACAGTTGCTGTGTCCAGTTGACTTGAACCCCTTTCACACTAATTGGTAGATTTGTGTTGGAGGGAGTTTAATGGAATAACCCAGAAGTGAACCAGGGACAGAAACTAGGAGTTAAGTAGTACAGATTTGACCTAGTACTTGAGCCATTTTCTGAGCATCTCTCATTTAACAGTTTTCAATGAAGTCTTATGGCACCTACTCTTAAGTGACACATTCTGTATGCCAGCTTTGTAGAAAGTATATAGCATTTTGATTATGCGAGTTGTTTACTTTGAGTTGCTCTTTGGTGCATGTTGTAAGGCAATTTCTTGTTGCAGATACTTAGGATTCTTGGCAGCTGAAGTAACAGTGGTGCAGAGATCGCATTGAGGTTGGGGAAATCAAAGGAGATTTTCATTGGAATGACACTTAATGCATAGCTGAATATCGGAGTTTTTATACAGGGAGGCTTGTAGGAGAAAATAATTGCTTTCAGGTGGAAGTAAGGCTGCTGAAGGTTGTAACTTCTGTAAATGTGGTGATGTACCAAAATGGGGAGTATGCGAAGACAAGCAGCAACTTCGTTTTACAACGATATTCAGTGTTTGCATTTTGTCACTGGTACATCTTCATCTCCTTGCCAACATCCAGAATCCACATATTTCCTTTGCTATTTAGTTCCTTGGTCATAAAACCTCTTCATCTATCGATTACGCCATTAAAGGTCTGCCCTCTTCCTTTGTTTTGTTTCTTATCGTTGTCAACTCCCTCATGTGAGCCATTGCTTATTTGTCCCAGACTGATGTTGAACCTTTTCTTTCCTTTGTTTTCCTTTGGCTTTATGTTTGCCAGGTGCTTTTCAGTTGTTAACAGCAAATCTGGATGCCAGTAAAATACAATTAAAAACCAATTTATTTATTGCAATAAGGGAGGGAATATGGTCCCACAATTTTGAGATCTCGCCAGATCTTCTGATCAGTGTTGATAACCATTTTTCTTTAGTATTCCCTTTCCTATATTTTGGAACCTGTATAGTTGAGCCTCTGTAGCAATGAAACAGTGAATAGTAAGTTTCTTGCTGACAAGTGTGCTGGTGTTTATCAGCTGCGGTTCTTCATTGTTTTATTTCGTATTAAGATGCCTTGAAGCTAGAATACAAATTAACAGCTGTTTGGGAGCACTTTGGAGGATGGAGTAAATGGCATGGGAGACAGGCAAGCCCAGCAGAGGCTGTGGATTGCTTTGATGTCTCTCAATGGCTCTGCCCTTTATTTGTGTGATCTCATGTCAGATTAACTGCTTACAGGAGGAAAAAAAAATCCTCAAAATATATGTTGTAGTTCATCAGAAGAGAACCTCCACAGTTGAAAACTCTGATGCAGATCTGATGGAAAAAATAGCTTTGCCTTATAGTGAGTTAAAACAGTTGCAATTGGTGATGAAGGCAACAGAAAGAAGAGGCTAGGAAGCAGTTGGCTATTTTCATAAGTATGATGAAATTCCCCCTTAGAGTGGCTGGAAAAACTGGCTGGGGCAATTTCAGAGCTATTAGGAATTACTTTGGAGAATTCACAGAGAATATATAGGGTTCTAGAAGACTAGTATAAAGCAAATTATTGAAGAGTGCCTCACTAAAAAAATGGGTAAAGAAGGACTCCAGGTACTCTAGAACAGTTTTTGTTGACTACGTTTCTAAAAGTACTGGAAAAATTTTGTTATATAAATGGTAGTGATAAATTAGGCACAAAATTGGTTTATGATGAGCCCTAGATTGGAAATTTAGTATTTAGCCACTATTAACAGTTGTTTAAAACTATGTTTTCAAAAAATATAGAAAATAATTAGCATTTCACTGAAAGAAATCTTAATTTTAAATGCTAAGCTTTTTCTAAAATAAGATGATTGAGTTTGGACCCAGTGCCATGTAGTCTATATTTCAATTCAGAGCTTGCTCTGAACTGAACCAGACCTTAGAATATCTTGTTACAGCAGATCAGCTGGGAGTATACCAGAGCTGTACTTCTAGCCTTCAGGAAGAAGCCTGTGCTCATCTTCAAGCCAATGTGAGAAAAGCTGCTGTTGCTCTTGTTGTCTCATTGGCCAGACTGTAGCTTTCCTCAAGAGGAATTTCTGGGTGTGTCTATTTGGCTGCTCCTCTTCTAGATGGAACTACTCTAAGGTGGGTTTAGAAGTACCCAGGAAACCACCGTGGAGAGCTGCTGTGGAACGCTGGACATTAGGAAAAGGTTCTTCACCCAGAGGGTGGTGGAGCACTGAAACAGGCTCCCCAGGGAGGTGTCACAGCCCCAAGTCTGAAAGTGTTCAAGAAGAAACTGGACAACACCCTCAGACACATGGTGTGAACTGTGGAGTTGTCACATGCAGGGACAGGAGTTGGACTTGATGATCCTTATGGGTCCCTCCCAACTGAGGACGTTCTATGATTCCAAGGGGTGGCTGTTGGGGGAAGCGTGTGAGAAGAGGTGGCAGCTCCTGTGCTGCCTCTGGATCTGTCCGAGGTCCTGAAATGTGCAGTCTCATCAGACACAATTTCAGTGTTGGAATTGAGATTGTCGATGAAAAAGTTCATTGAGGATGCAAAGATGGGAAAGGTTGCAGGTACTCTGAAGATAATAACCTCCACAAATGATTAGCGTTAAGAAAAAAATCAGTAAGCACAAATGTAAAATAAAAAGTGAATAAAATGTAAGGTAGAAGTTCCTCATGACGTTCTACACATCGTTTAGAATTATAAAGTGGATGTGAGTCAGTGGTGTCATGCTGTTGGAGTGTTTTGTTGTGTTGGGGTTTGTTTGTTTTTCAAAATGCATGAGAGACATGTTTTTGTGTAGGAAACCTGAAGTACTTCTTGAGCTTTGTTGCACTTCAAGATTGTGTGGCTTATTTTGTCTTTTTTTTGTGTGTGTTTTTTTTTGTTTGTTGTTTGTTTTCTTAACAAGAAGGACTAGTTATGAGTATGAGAGAACAGGGAAATTAGATGTCAGTGATGTAAATGATTTGTGGTTTATGCTGAAGGAACTGAGACTGCTTCATTGACTGAAGACTTAATTCTTGTCAGACTTGAAATCAATTCAAGTAAACTGTTGAAAAAGAGGAAAATTAACTGACTTTTCTACAATAAAGACATAAAAAATGGCTTTTATTTGCCATAAGGGTGATTTAGAAAAGATTTCACAAAGAGCTTTCTAGTAGGATTATTTAGGACATGGTGGAAGTGTGGTCATTGGCAGTGTTTAATATCTCCACAGGGAAAACACCTGTCAGGAATAAAGTAGAATTTGACTATTCCTGTGCTGGACCTCAGAATGGAATGACTGACCTTTTGAGGACCTTTCCAGACACTGTTCTTAGTGTTTCTAGAGTACCTTCCACTTGTCTAACTTCATTTTAGATTGCCTAGGGACATGCACCAGTTTTCTGTACCACTGAAGTTTAGAAAAGTCTTGTACACAGTATCCACATTGACCCATCTGCACAGATAAACTCTTGTTGCATGTAGGCGTGTTCTTTTTCACGCACTTCTTGGTATACCCTTCAGAATTGGTTATATCCAAGAAGGTGTTCATTGATTCACATGACTGGCTTGTCTTAAAGCAGCCATATATTTTAAGTGTGATAAAGTAGTTTTCATCCCTTGTTCTCTTGTTAGCTTTGCATAGTATGGTAGGCTTGATTATGCTGACTAATTCCCATAGAAGTCTGCTCTTATGCGTGAATTTGCTGTATGTTTGCTGGTCCAGACGGTGAAAAGATGAAAAGCTCAGTATATTCTTGGAAGCATAATCAGACATGTGGCATAGCACCAGGAAAAATGCTAAACTCAGAATAAGAAAAAAATATGTTCTCTTTCTACAATATATAAGCACATTTGTTGTGCAGTCACGTTTTACTTTAGTATGTGAGCAAACAATGAGGATCACAGAATAGTTGAGATTGGAAGGTATCTCTGGAGACTGTCTAGTTCAGCCTTCCTGCTTAAAGTAGAATCAATCGGAGCAGCTTGCTCTGGACATTGTCCAGTTGGATTTTGATATCTTCAGGGATGGAGAATCTTTAGCTTCTCAGGGCAACCTGTTCCAGTGTTTGACCATTCTAACAGTTCTTATGGTTAAATGGAACTTCCTGTATTTCACTTTTTTTCCCATTGTCTGTTGGCCTGTAACTAGATATTACTCAGAAGAGTCTGACTCCATTGTCTATACTCTTTCCCATCAGGTATTTATCAACACTGAGAAAATTCCACTCCCCTCCCCCAAGTTTTCTCTTTTCCTAGCTTCAGCTCTTCTTGCTGTGTTTCTTCTCATATGACAAGTGCTCCAGTGCCTTAGCTTTGTAATGACCGTTCTCAGGACTTGTTCTGGTAAGGAATTTTCCCTTGTACTGGGGACCCCAAAACTTGTCACGGTACCCCAGAGGTGGTGTTGCCAGTGCTGTGTAGAGCATGAAAGCTAAGTCCCTCAACCTGCCAGCTTTTCCTAACTCAGCCCTGAAGGCTGTGTGCTTTCTTTGCTTCAGGGATGGTATTAGTGGTTCATGTTCAATATACCCACTGTGAGGACTTGTAGGTCTTTTTCTCTAAAACTACTTTTCAGTCAGTTGGCTGTCAGTTTGTACAGGTGCCTGAGGTTACTCCTCCCCACATGCAGGACTTTGCATTTCATCATTTGTTAAACTCGATGAGCTTACTGGTAGCCCATTTCTTCAGTCTGTTGAGGTCCCTCTGTTTTATCAACCGCACCTCCAAGTTTTGTAATACCTGCAAACTGTTTTTAATCTGCATTCTGTCCCATCATTCACAGCTCTTTGACTCTAGCAATTTGGCCTGGTTTTAGTCCATGTTTATGTAGCTTGTACTTCACCAGTTTGTGTATGGGGATGTTGTGACTGATGGTGTCAAAAGTCTTACTGAAGTTGAAGTAAACAAAATCCTCTGTTCTCCAGTTACACACTAAGCCAGCCTTCTCATTGTAGAAGACTACCAGGTTTCCTTTTCATAAATCCAAGCTGACTATTCATTTTCACTTTCTTGTCCTTGTATGTTTGGATCCCCTGATCTTCCCTCTTGCCTTTCTTGAAAGTAGGAGTGACATTTGTTTTCTTCTAGTTCTCAGGAGCTGTGACCTTTCAAAGACTGAGGGTGGCCTTGAAGTTTCATCAGCCACCTCAGCACTTGTGGGTGCAATCTGTCATGTCCTGTTGACTTATTTAAATGTTCCCTGACCTGAACTTCCTTCATTGAGGGCAAGTCGTGATTACTGAGGGTGAGTAATGATTACTCAGACTTTCTCTCTGTTTTCAGGGACATAGCATTGCTGGAGACTAGTTTTACCAGTAAACATGTAGGTGACCAGTGTCCCTTGTGATCAGGATTTTACTCATTCAGCATTGGGCTCAACATTTTTTCTTAGTTTTCATTTTCCTATTGATATACCTGTAGAAGTCAGTCTTGTCCCTCAGGTCCCTTGCCAGATTGAACTGCAGGTGGGCTTTGGCTTTTCTGAACTGATCCCTGAAGACTCAGTTCTTTTCTTTCTCCTGGGTGACATGACCCTTCTTCTACCTCTTGTACGCTTCCTTTTTATGGTTGAGTTTTGTCAGGCATTCCTTTCTCATCTGTGCAGACCTGTCTCTTTTGCTTCACTTCCTGCATGTGTGAACACTTTTGAGCATGGAAGTGATCCTTAAAAATCAGCCCGCTCTCCTGCACTCCTTCAGGCGACTACATCCCATGAGACTCTTCAAAGTAGGTCACTGAACAGGCCAAATTCTGTTCATCTGAAGTCTAAGGTTGTGATCCTGCTTTTGCCTTGTTCCTTTCTTTCAGGTTCCTGAACTTCACGTACATTGTCATTGCATCCATGACTACTCCCAGCCTTCATGCACCTGACTGATTCTTCCTTGTTTAAGTGCCAAGGCCAGCAAAGTGCCTTCCTTCATTGACTCCTCAGTCACCCGTGTTATGGAATTATCATCCGTGTGCTCCAGAAACCTCTTGCATTGCTTGTGCCCTGCTGTGTTCCCTTCCAGCAGAAACTGAGATAGTTAACATCCCCCATAAGGAAAAGGGCCTGTGAATGTGAGGTTTCTTGCAGGCCTCATGTACTTTTTCCTGGTCAGGCTGTGTGTAGCAGACACCCAAAATGATATTGGTCATATTGGTCTGCTCTCTATTCCTAATACTTAAGATCTCAATTGGCTTATCATTAGTTGTTTCATGTTCTGTCTGGATCACAGACAGGACAATCCAGTTGGTGTTCTGCAACAACTGTGGTAAATGTTCTGGTGAAGCCTGGATGTGGGAAGGTAAAGGAAAACCATCAAACTAAATGATAGAAAGTGTTTGCTACTTTCTTTGAAGTATAATTTGTACCTCACAGAGAGTAATGAAATCATCGCATTTTCTCTGCAGTCATACTATGTTGATAGAGCTTTGTTTACTCAAAATAGTCTTTTCTTTCCCATTTCCCTTTGGTAAATAAGTCTGTAGTACTGTCCTTCTCCAGTGGTTACTTAGGAGTAATGGTGCTTCTTTGGGTGTGCCATTGGGTGACTGTAAAGAAAGGTCTTTGAAAAAGTTGTGGCAATCAGATATTATGTTGCACTTATTCAAAAAGAAAATCACAAAGGCATGTGGACTTTTCCAGACCAGATACTACTTTGACAGTTTTTTGGGCAGAACAGAAGATAGATAAGATGGTGCACTGTGGCTGATGTCTTAACTGCCATGGACCGATTATTCTTACTGTAGTCCCACTGCCTGTATGGCAAACATGGTATTCCATCATGTAGTCACAGCCTCTGGATAATGTGTTTCATAATTCCTAGGTCCATTATGGCATTAATATACCTGTATGAAGAAAGCTGACAAATAGCACTGAGTATTATGTGATTTCTGCACATAAAACACGTGTATTGCTGATCTTGCACTGTTAATCAGTATGAGGCAGCTGAGGAACACAGTGGAGGAAGGATCCATTCATTACTTTTTGATCAGTATGTACATTTCACTGCCCTTGAGTAAAGTGTGTTGATAGATTTAGAGCTTTTAAGGAACTCAATGCTGTGATGAAAGACCCAGAGACATGATGATGGCTGCAAGAGTGATAATAGCTTGCATTTGGTGGGCTATTTGACCATTTCATTTTGGGATTTCACTTTGGGCTGTTCAGAAGCAAATGCTTGCTCCTGCGTGTTCAACCAAATTGACCATCAGCAGCAACAGTAAGTAGAGGAAACAAAATAATTATTTGATATCACAAATATGACATTGCTTCATTTCAGTGTCACTGAGTGGTGATTGCCTTTTAAGAACATTTAGACTAGCCTTTGAATGCTTAAACTAACTGTGCAGAGTAAGCACCTATGGAAACAAATTGATGCAGCATATTTGTCATTTGTGTGGACACAGCATGACTTCGATACACCTCTCTTGTCAGCATTATATATCTTTCCAAAGATGCTTAGCCATCGATCAAACCAGAGCAAGCAAGTTCAGGCAGATACGCAGAGTCCAAATCAGTTGTGAGATTTAGAAGTTTTAGCATATGCCATCATGCAGCTTAACACACTCATTTTTAAGAAAATGTACTCAAAGATTTAATCAACAGTAGAATGACTGGGTCTCGTGCTGTACTAGGTACTGTGACCTTTGCTAACACATTTCAGATAGAAGTAAAGGTTTTAGGTCAGATAAAATGTGAGTAACACTTTTGTTCCTTCTATTCTGCTTCAGCAGAGGGGACAGAATATTATTTTTTTCTTTCACTCATCAGTGACACCTTCGGTGTCACATACAGCCTACGGGAGTTTATGCAGGTATGACTCTTAACATAAAGTTAACACAATGTTAAACCATCTTGAGTAATTCAGTAGCAACATTGAGTGGGGGGGACACTTGACACACAAAGCTTCCTTCTCAAATTTAAGCTTATGAATTGCAATTCGAACCTATTGTGACTTTGAAGGAAGGTTGTGCTGTTTGCATTTCCTCAGCTCTTTTGAACCAAGTAAGAGCAATGGTGTTGAGACAACTGAGGAGCATCCTCCTAGTAAAGCAGCACGTATTCTTAAGTTCTAGCTAATGCTGCCTCTGGTTTGAAAACAAATGAACTAAGCATGCTTTTATTTCCTTGCCAGGGAGCTGAGTAGAATTTGCAATCATGTCATGTAACAGCTATTTTATGTATTTTAAATTTTCTAGCAACTGGTTGTTTCCCACCCACCCTTTCCCCCTCTTGGTTTGAGACACTTGTTCTGTATTCCAGGGTTGAACATTTCAGGTCTTGGCTTTTATTCTCAACAGATCTTCCTGTGAAGGCAGTAATAGCACTGTTTGCTCTTTCTTTGGGTCCATCTGCCACAGGTATTTCCTTGTCAAGGTATCTTCGCTCATTTGGCTTGTACTTCCTTTGTGGTCCGATTCAAAACTGCTTACTTAGTCTCAAATGTTACAATGGTTTGAAGCGTTTTGCAGAAAACCTGCCCAAGTTTTGCTGATAATCAGTATTTGGTTTGTGTGAACTAAACAGAATCAACAGCTGAGTTAAAAGTTAAAGGCTAAAGGCTTTCTGCTACTGGGAGCAGTCAGCAGAGTTTCAGTACCTTTACAAATGACATCTTATAGCAATTTATGATTATTAACCAAAAGCATAATTAATAATTTCACTAACAAGTCCAACCGAGCTGTATCAGGTCTTGTTGATCTTCAGGCAGTAGAAGAATCAGGCTTATAATTAACACATGTGGTTTCCAACAGGAAATTACTCATCTGCTTAACGTTGTTTTTCATGAATATACTTGCCCATATTTTATCCTTTCTATCTGAATATTAAAACGTATTACTATAATGATCTATAACAGTAGAACTGTGGATAGTCTTATATATCTTTATATATTATAGGCAGATGCATTATAAATATATTAGTATTAGAATTATGCATAGCAATGATAGGTTGCTCAGAACTGTTTATAAAATTAGTTTGGTGTGGTTTTTTTTTTTTAATTTTAATCACTTAGTTCTGAAGTTTCTTATGGTTACAGATGGAAAGTATACCTCCCAACAAAAATGTTGGGATTTTGGTATCCTTGAGATTTTATTTTAAGAAAAAATAGGGAGATAAATGTGGATTCTCAGCATTGCATTTGTATATGCAAGTTGTTTCCATGTAAAAAATTGTTCATGCCTAAACTTGTTTTAGATAGTGACTGCTACAGCAGAGTGACTGGGAAAAGTTTATACTTGCAGCATCTTGAATGGTCGTTGCATGAATGAAGGAGATCATAGCACCACCACTTGGGAATCTGAAAGAGACCTTAAGCCCATTGCTGAGCTTTCCTGTTTGCTAATTAAAGAAAACATTATCTAGGTATCATTGACAAATGAAGTTAGTCTGTAAAATGTTGGGGGTTTTGTTGCTTTGGAAGTGAGTCCAATCTTAGCAGAGGGAGGGGAAAGGCTTAATTTGGGGAGTTTCTACATGTGTACCTACACATAGAAATACATACCAAAATATGGGGACTGATCCTCTGAAATATTTACAAGATGGAAAAGTGCTTATAGTGTGTGCAGACTGTAACAAATTTAGAGAGCTTCCAAGGGTTTTGGCAGGCAGGATTAAATTTGAAATGTCTTGGCAACTTGAGTGTCATTTTTTTTTTTTAAAGAAAAAAAAATAAAACAAAACAATGCTTATTGAGTTGTCTCTGGTAGGAGCAAATTGTCCTGTGTTTAAAAGGCATAATTACCAGCAAAACTAGATAAAGAGTATTGGAAACTCAGTTTGGAGGTTTGCAGGAAAATGATTTCAAGTTACTCTGGATTACACAGATGTGCTGTGCCATATTGCTGTGAAGTTGCCAAACAATACCTGGAATACAGTTAAAAGTCTGACCTTGGAGGCATATAAGGCAATTATTTTTACTCTTTTCAACAGCAAATAATGAATACTGTTTTCAGTTTTGGTCAATGCGGTTTACTTCTGGGCTCTCTCAGTCCATACCACAAGTCCAAAATAAATCAGGACTTTTACACTTAAAGTTCGAGCAAGAGTTTCATAAAAGGTTATTTGATCCGGAGAAGAAGATCGAATGGCTACAGAATGGAAAGGACTGTGCTGTTCTTGATGTTTGACAGCAGGATAAGAATTGATTGCATTAAATTCTTAATAACGAAGGAAAACTTGCCCAATGTAACAACAATTAAATAGTGAAATGGCCTCAGATGTTTGATTATAACAATTTGGACATTAAAGGTTGTATGAAATTTCTTCCCACCCCACTTTTTAAAGAGATTGTATACTGTTATATATTGAAACTTTATTGTTGAAGGAACCTTAGGCCATCTAGCTTCTCTTTATAAGCTTTAATTTATTAGGGAAGTTCCCCCTCACTGAGTCACTTCTCTTACCTCCAGGATAATGGTAGTGGTTCCTAATAAGAGAAGTGGTGAGCTGATTTGTTTCTGCAGGGCGTGTCTTGATGAAGAATGTGCCTTCTTTGTTAACAGGTGAAGATTGGAAGGGTGATGAAATTTCTAGCAGGAAGCTTTCTTGGGATACTTTGCGTGGGTTCTTTGTTTGAGCTTGTTTTTTGACTGGTGGCCAATGGTCAGATTTTAGTTTCCAGGTTTTGACTGCTGCACCATGAGATGTGCATACTATTGCAGTCTGAATGCTGTACAGGAGCTGTTTTCAGTCTCTCAAAAATTTTATTTATAACGAAGTTGTTTGAATAAAATACTAGGATTCTCCTGATTCTCAATGTGTTTCTAGTTTGGTACTTGGAAGCGCAACTTCTTACTGCCTGGGATTTTCAGATTTCATAGTTTTATTTTCCAACTAATCTGAACTGTAAAGTATTTGAGTAATGTTTAAGTGGCACAGAGGAATGTTAGTAGCTGTTGCTTGAAGTCCTGTGTAGGACAACCTGTATGCTGCACAGATAACATCAGCCTTTTGTTTTTGTGGAGGGCTTGTAATCTGAACAGACCAGAGAAACATAGAGTAGGTTAAAAGCATTCATCTCAGAGTAATCTCAGTGATGGTGAAAAAACAAACGTGTGTGTGTGTGTAGTGTCTTTTTTTCGTATGGTGTGTTACTTTTTTTAACTGGGTAGTAAAATGGAGAGAAAGAATGTGATAGGAATGAGGTGTGGGCAGAAGAGGGTTAGAGGAGGGTGTGTTTCCTAGAACTGTAATGTAGAAGGGTGGAAATTAGAAGTCTGTAAACTGAGGATGGCAAAAATCCAGGTGACAATTAAAAAGGCTGCGTGCAAAAGATGCAGTTTCTTCCACCAACTGAGTTTTCTGCCAAATGATACATTTTGAGAGCTTCTTTTTTGTCTTGGAAGGCTCTGAATATTTGTTTGGTAAAGACTTAACAAAATTTATGTGTTCTCCACTAACAGGTTATGTTACTGAGGATCATCAATAAGTTTTGCTTCTAACATTGATACGGCACTAACGGACTTGTAATAGGAACAATAGAGTAAAACATTATAAAATGTAGGGTTGTTTTTTTTTTTTTTGTCATGGCATATATTCTGCTTAAATTAATGAGAGTAGAGGCCCTTAATTCAGTGGAACATTAGGAAAATATCATTTTAAGTACTTTATATTCTGATTTATACTCTGAAATTCTGCCTGTGTTGGTTCCCTTTGCTTAGGAGAAAAAAATTGGGGACTTCTGCCATTTTTTCCTCTGCTTTTCCTGCTGCTTACCGCGGGATGTGGAAGGGAGTTTAATTCCTTTGTTCTCATGGCTTTTCTGGTCTTTTTCAGAAGTAAGAAACTTTTTAGCAAGAAAAAATTGAAAAGGAAACAGAAGACTAAATTGAAAGTAAAAACACGCAACAAGGTGAGTGGTAAAGTTTTGACTCAAAAATTAAATTACTTTCAATTGAGAGAAATCCAAGAAAAAAATAGTTTAACTAACAGTCTATTTCATAAGAAAAAATAATAATAGACCAGTATGGTTTGTCTGTTCATTGTATTCTGCATGACTGTGATACCAATGTTAACCTTATTCAACTGTGTTTGCTACTAACATTCGGCATGAAAAAAATATGAACAGCATTTTTGGTTCTCCAGTTTCTTACTGTAAATGTAGCTAAACATGTTGGTCCTATAGTTAAATTTTAAGAGATTAACGTCTAGCCAACAGTTAGAGATTACTGCTGCAAAGAGTTCTGTCCATATTGGCTAAAGGAGAAAGGGAACATTCAATGTCTAAGGATTCCAAAGTTATCTCTGAAAATGTATCCAAAATGGAATAGGTGATACTTATCTGTCTCTCTTAATATTTTCTCACTATGTAACCCCTACCCTCATTACTTGAAATGCATGGGAGCAGTACAGTGAACTTCATAAAAATGTTTACGTGTTTACTTGTTGCAGAGATGAAATGTAGGCAGAAGTAACAGTATTGTAAAATGCTACTCTGCTGCATTCTTTCTGTATTAGTGAGCTATTATTTCTCTGTTTAAAGTAGAGTCTTCGAGGGATTTTCATGAAGGCTCACTGCAAGCACAGATGCTTCTTCCCATGTTCCCTTTGTAGTCAGCAAAGTGAAAGTAGCTCGTTTCTGGAATGGCTTTGAAGGACAGAACCACTGAAATATATCCAGTGAAAACACTTTATAGTCAGTTAAATGCCCTTATAATACAAATGCACTGTAGATCAAATTGGCCATCTTATCCCAGTTTGCCAAAGCTCATGTAGTTACTCTATCTCAAGACAGATGACTTTGGGAGGGTGAAGCAAGCCCCGTATCTATTCACTTGGTGTTGCCTTTTTGGATACTTACCAGATTGTTCTGCTTATCTCAAGTAGTGCAGCTTCCCACTATGATATAGAAGGGACTTATCTTCCCTTCTGTTCTCAGTACTCTACAGTGAAATATTTCTGGTCCAAACTGAACTTTTCAGCTCTTTGTTTCAATTGCTGTGATATTTTAAGTTTTACCCCTGTTCCCTTCATGATTTTATCAGAGCCACTGTCAACACAGAAAACCAAGTTAGGAATTGGAAGAAACTTTGCAGAATGTAGTTAGTCTTTCTGTGTTCTGTCTGGCAACATAAACTTGTGCTTTTAAAATAAGATAACTCTTGTGCTTTGATCGTTGTTACTATATAAGAAGAACCTTTTATCTTTCCAGATAGTGGTGCCCTAGTTGAATTGCCAGGTAGGAAGCTAAATCCAGACCTGCTGTTCTTCACAGGGCTGACAATCAAATGTGCTGCTTTGGATAAATGGATTGGCAGGATCCCTTCTGAATGTCCAAAGGCAACATGAGCATATTAAAGGCTGGGTCTTGTCAGTAGTTGTAGATTTGTCATTAACTGATCATCCCTGCACCTCATGCCTACAAAGGCTTATTTTCAAGATTTTTCTTGAATTTAACATAAGTTCTACTTGAAGTGTTAAGTGATATTTATCTGCCTTTGAAAGACATAATGGGTTTTTGCCTGTCTTTTACTGATGCCTCTATCCTAGACAGTCTTTGAGGCAGACCAGGGCTAGCTAGGTGATCATTGGTGTTTGGCGCAAATGTAGCTGAAAAAGTAAAGATAAAATCAGCTTCATATCTTTAGGTTATCAAACTTTGTTTACTGACAAAGTGGAGTGGGCTTTTTGTTGTTGTTGCGGTGTTGCCTTTTTTCAGTTGTTTACTTTTTTTTTTTCCCCTGCCGTGTGATTTTTTCAATGCATCCCTGTGCTTAGTAGTGCAGAATAAACACAGTGATCATCTTTGCACTGGAGTGTCTGAAAACAAGGTGTGTGTATTGTTAGGAAAAATGTGAGTTTCCATTTGATGCTTTATAATGGGGCAGATTGAAAAGCCCATCACTACTGGGCATTCTGGGCTTATGTTCATCAATTTTTTAACTACTAGGGTCTTTTAGTCTGAACAGAGATGAGAGCTTTCTCTTAATATGCTTGGTAGAGGCAGGAAGGGCCTTAAATTAAGAATAAACTGATGGAACCTAAAAATTTGTTATTGATATGCTGCATTTCCTAGAAATGATAATTGAGTAATTGAAGAGGAGAGAACATTAGAAAAAAATCATTGAGCAGCTGGAGGAAAAATATTTCTACCATTTAAGGATTAAATATTAGAACATTTTAAGTATAAAACATTAATTGGTGTTTAGTGCAGCCCAGTAGTTTGAGCCTTATTCTGTTTCTAAGCTGGAGTCATGTTGTGATCACTTGTATGTAAACTACTTTTAACTTTTGGTTGTGTGGTTTAGTATCCTTATATGAAGTATAGACATTTTCTATGTGGGTGCAGTGTGTTTTGGATTTAGAAATAAATTGCTGAATGGAGTGACTTTTACATAGAAATGAAACGTGTAATTATTAGACGTGGCTCTAGCACCTTGGATTCCTGCTCCTGTCCCACCCCCTCCCTTTTATTTTTGACAACAATTATCACTAGATAATTGTAGACAGTTTAACTTAACCCTATGAATATTGCTGCTTCCCTCCCTCCTTTCCACCCCTTGGAGTTTTCCCACTTTACTGTTAACTCACAAGAGTGTTGCTTAGCACACTTAGCTGAGAGGCTGGGTGGAAAACCATCATTTACCATCTTCTGTGCTCATCAAGTTATTTGAAGAATACTGAAAAATTTGAGTCACTGGAGAATGTACTTCCAGTGATTGGCATCCCCCTGTTTAGTTTATCCAGAAACTTTAAACTACTACTTTTTTAGCTTTTTACAAATGGAAGGGAAGAGCTTTGGGAAAGGTCGTCTCGTGCAGTAGACAAATATATTGTAAGCCATTGATTAGATGTGTAAGGTGAATCAGCTGGAATAAATATTTGTCTCATCAAAACCACACGTAGCTTCTCAAATAGTTTGTCAGTGTTTTCAATGGCTTTTGTATTATTTGGTGTTTCAACCTCAAGAGGGCATCCCTTTCTAAGAGATATTTGAACTCTTCAAAGAAGAATTTGGTGAGGTTCTGTGCTCCATGTTACGCATGGGTTAGATCAGCATTACCTGTCCTTAACAACAGATTAATTTTATAAAGTTATAGTCTAGTTCCATCACATCTGAGAACAAACCATTACTGGAGTCATCTGGTTCAAGAGGAAGGAAGTAGATTGGTCAGAAAATAAGCTATGTATGGATTTAATCTTTTGGGAAAACAGATGGAAAAAAGCTTAAGTGTGAGACAAGTCTAAAGGAGAACAGAGGGTTTTGTTTTTCCCACTTCTTTCCTTGTGTGTACTGGAACATTACAAAAGGCTGACTGATAAGAGCAATTGTGAGTCTGGTTGCTATCTTTTATGAACCAAACCTCTGCCATTTAACCTCTCATACGTAATGCCTCCTTCCATAAAGCGGGGACAAGGGCGAGTCACGCATGAGGGTATGGGCATCTGCACTTCATTCTCTCTATTAAGATAGCATCTTATATTTAGAAAAAACACACATGAAATAAAACTTTACCTTATGTTAAAATTATGTTAATGATTCTTACATTGGCATTGCAATTTCTCAGACTTGCATTTCGATTTCATTACTCAGTAGTTCAGAATTGAATTATTGTTCTTCTTTTGTGAGGGATTTAATTAGGTTTATTGCCTTTACAGATTCTCAGGGTTTTTTCTTGAAATAATGTGTCCCATAATACAAGAGCAGTCTGATTGCCTTATTAATAATCCTAAATCTGTGCAAAATGAATAAGTTGCTTCACTGAGTTCTGAGAAGTTGATTAGAATTTTGACTTAATGTTTCACTGTTTTCCTTGGCAGTGTAGAAGTATTTTGTGTCAACATGAAATGCAGTATCATTAAGAGAATTATTGTGTCTTAAAGTAGACTCTATTAGTTTGATATAAGAGTTACTAAGTGGTGTTCTGTAGGCACAGTTAGTGGCTAGATTTTTCATAGGGATCTGGTTTACTTCAAAATCCTTGAGCCAGTAACAAGATTGTGCAGGTGGTAGCATGAATCTCAAACTATTGGAAGTTTGTGTGGCTGTGTAGAAGAGTGACTCATAGTTGCAGGAAAGGAAACTTCCAGTTGTTGATGGAATGAACTTAAATCCCAGTTTCCAAACTTGATCAGTGCATCTGACCTCAGTGAAGTTAGGAATCTGTTGTAATTGGGAAAGGTAAAAACTTGCCTCATATGGAAAAAGCTTCTGATACCTGTTTTGAATACTTTCCACTATCCCTGTTGAAGAAAAGAAAGGAGGAAAAAAAAAACAAAAACAACCTGCTCACTGAATGAACCATTTGCATTAGAAAGGCAGAAAGTCCTCCTCTGCCTTTTCCTCCTCTGCCTTTTCCTCCTCTGCCTTTTCCTCCTCTGCCTTTTCCTCCTCTGCCTTTTCCTCCTCTGCCTTTTCCTCCTCTGCCTTTTCCTCCTCTGCCTTTTCCTCCTCTGCCTTTTCCTCCTCTGCCTTTTCCTCCTCTGCCTTTTCCTCCTCTGCCACCAGAAATGTGTCTTGTCATTCAGCACCTTTCTTTTGCCTTGAGACGTGCTAAGTATTTGTGTATTTATACATTTAATGTTAACTCAATTGAGGTGGATTTTTTCCTTCAACAGAAAGACAGTAAACAGTGAAAGTCATAATTATCCTTAAGTTTTAACCTATTTTTACAACCCATCAACTTATTAGTCATAAATAGATTCATTTAGTAGTCATAAGGCCAGTGGTTTTAAACTGACAAAACCAGATAGTGAATTTCAAAATTATTCTCAAGGGACTCTATATGGATTGTTACTACATTTGTAAAGTGTTTAAAAGAATGGAGTATAAGATACTTTTAGTTTCAAAGAATTTACAGTTCTCAGAGACAAGGTGTTGTGAAGGGAAAGTAAAGGTATGAACTAAGAAATTTAAACAGTGGGTTAACATCACAGCTAGGAATTAAACTCTAGTTCTGAACTCTATAATAGATTCTAGTGCTATACTGTTCAGGTAAAGCAGAGATTCAGGAGAATGTTGTGCTATATTGAAGTCTGGTTAGGAGATTATTCTATATAACTTTAGTTTGTGCACTGTTGTAGACAATTGAGACACTAAACACAGAAAGACAGAATGGTTAAAGTACTTACTGTTTAAAAGCTAAAGGATTAGGTTAGGGACTCTTTCAATAGTTTTAAATTATTGAGAATGAGGAAGGAGTTTATTTCTGAAAATTAGTCAGCTTATTATTAATAGATAAGAAAGCATACTTTTATATTTTACCTAGCACAGTAATGTCTAAAATTATCTGTGCTGATAAAACTATTTGGCTAACCTCTTTCAAAAGAGGCTACATGAGCTACAGAACTTAGAATATTCTGGAACAAAGACTAAGCTGAACTCCTGACAAGAGAGAACTGGAATGGAAGCTCTTTACAGAAGTTATAGTTACAATACATTATTTTAATAACTGAACTTCAGATGGCAATATTTCAGACAATCCATATATTTTTCTTCTCCTGTAACTGTCAGTAAATTAGGAAACGCATAGTAAACTTACTACATTTTTTTTTAATGTGTGCGGTTCAACTGAGCTGGCTTTAAATCTGGAAACTGATATTGTGTGTTTGCCTTAACAGCAGCTGCAAAAACTCTTGGGGTATGTGTGTGGGTATTTGACATACAGATGAGTCATATGTTATAACCGTTTAGTTTTCTGGTGCCAAATAAATTTTGAAGTATGTAGTAGTTCATTATCACTAGTATGAGTCCAGATCTATCTTGATGCAATTTGATACTGGAGTAACATATGAAGTTGTATCTTGGGTTCTTGCACTGATTAACATTGTGAGTTTTTAACAGCAGCTCTGTTTTTTTGAAGATATTCGTGTTGAACAAGAACTAAACTTATGTTGTCTTTCAATCCCTAATGGCAGAAGTTCTGTTGTGCTAACAAAAAAAAAAAAACACTAAAAGGAAAAAGAAACAACCAAACTGACGTGGGTTAGAAAAATTAACACACTTTCTGTGGTGGATAAAATAGGCTACAGAATAAACCATTCCTTCTTAATGGTTTAGCCTGCAATAATTTTGTAGCAAGAATGGAAATGAAGGATATGCAAATATGTACCAGTACAGTTAGAATGATACTATAGTTAAAATTAAAAAGAGATGTGTAAATTATTAAATATTTTGAAGTTACTTTGAATTTTTTAAGTTTTGTAACATATGGTGTTAAATGGTCTAACTTAGCCCATGTTTTTTCTGGTAATAATAAAAAGATAAGTGCAGCTAAAAATGTGTTGTGAACCATTGCTGTGTTTTGATATACAAAGTTGTGGCTAACACATTGTAGAAGAATAGATCACCCCATTAAAACATTATCCAGTTCACTGGTTCTCAAATTAAACTAGCAGAAAAGAGGGGAAAAGTAAAGTCTTCTTTCCCATCGCTGCTCTCATATATGTGAGTACTTCCACTCTGGTCTGTTCCAGAACACTGTAATATAGTTCATTCCTGTCAAATGAACACGGTCATTCACAATATCTCTCTCCCTTAAATAAAAAGGAGGAAAAAAAAAAAAAGACCAAAAACCTCCCCCATCACTGCCCCCCAGGAATACAAGATGCAAACCAAAATAGCTTTGAAGTTGTTCATGTCCCTGACTCAGTCTAGTCTGCAAATTTTGCCTTGCATGTTCAAGCAAATTTGTCCTCCACTCTTCACCCACCTGGGCCTTCTCTGCTTATGTAGCCTCTGTGCCCTCTGTCTACACTGAGGTATTATAGGGAATTGTATAACCTTGGCCTGGGTTGTGATGTTTTGTGTGTGTTGGGTTTTTTTTTGTTGTTGTCCATTTTTTGGTTGGTGGGGTGGGGTTTCTTTGTTTATTTCTGTTGGGGGGTTGTTTGTTGGTTCGTGTTTTTAACTCAGTCATCCTCCTGTCCCATCTTATTGTTGCAGAAAGGGAAGAGAGTATGGGGCAGAATTGAAAATGTTTTTCCAAAAATTTTTTTCTTAATATTTTTTCGAGTCTAATAACAGCCTCCTGAAGGTTCTTCTGTGTCACAGCAGTGGCTGACACTAATATAGCAGTAGCAGATGCCAAGGAAAGGGTGGGGCAGGATAGCAGTGGGGTAAAGGCTTGGGTAGTGCTTGCTTCTCAGAACAACTCCCAACTTTGACATTGTGGCTCAGGGCTTCTGAAAACAGGATGGTGTCCTGTTATTTTGTAGGTCTTCATAGAAAGTGTGGTTTTTGTTGTTGTTGTGTGTGTTTTTTTTTATTCAGTAGTTTCTTCGTTAGGTTTTTATTACCCGCAAAATTATTATCCACAGCATCCTGCTGGGAGAGTTTTTTGAACTTGCCATCTGTTTTCATTTAATGAAAAAAAACCAACTAATGGTATTTTTAATTTCTCATATGCATTTAGCAAACAGCTTAAATTTTTATTATTTACCAATAGATTTAAATTAACAACTAGAATAATTAACGATGCATTTAAAAACTCAATAATAACAGTATAAAAAACCCACAATTGACCCCTATTAAGAAGATAAATCCTCAATTCTGCTAGTCTTCTGACTGTGGCTGGTTTGTACCATTCTGTAGCCTGAGCTGCTTTCATTTTCCGTCCCAGTGTCCTCATCAAGTTGTGAGAGGTAGAGACTGAAGACAGATGGAATATATTGAAATTTCTTCCTCCTCTTCCTTTCCTCACTGCCTGAAATATAACTAGTACTTCAACAAGAAAGTTCAGTCTCCAATTAGGGAATCATTTGGTTGGCCAAAACTACTGAGACTGTTGAATTGAGTTGTATTTAGCAAAGCTTGAAACTTCTGATAACCTTAAAACTAATCTTGTTTTTCAGACTGAAAACCTAGAGAGTACAATAACCATACCAGATATCAGATTACATAGCAACCCTTCAGCTTTTAATGTTTACTGCAATGTCCGCCACTGTGTGTTGGAGTGGCAGAAAAAGGAAGCATCTGTATCTTTGGCTTCAAAGAACAGTGTACAAAGTGGGGATTCGGACAGTGATGAAGAAGAGGAATCCAAAGAGCCACCTATTAAACTTCCAAAGGCAAGTAACTGGATACTGTTTAAAATGTTTCACATACGTGATCTGAAGTTGGTTTGTTCTTTCTGGGGAATAAAGAACAGCATTTTAAGCTGGTTGCTCAGAAAATAGCTACAGTTTTATATCTGTAGTTCATCTAGTCCAGAATCGTCTGATTTGACGAATTAGGAAGATCTATGTACCTGCCCAATAATTAATTTTGAAGTCAATGAAATGTCAGGTAAACATTCAGCTTGTGCTCCTTTATAAGTACTGGTACGTGAAAATAACCTACAGCCTCTTAATTATTTTAATTTGCTGATTCACTTGTTTTGTACTATGTAACTACTGTGCATTCAGTTTTGTTAATTGCTAGCTTATTAATGGTACTAATTCTCCTTCCTTTTGTTATTCTTTTGAGTCTAAAAAGCATATTCAGAGTAGCTTGTTTATATTTGGTCTAAAACCAGTACAAATACTGAATTTAAAAGGTTGTTGCAGCAGTGATTATGTAGAATGTTCTAGTTGCTGTGAAAATTAGAATTTTACAGATCATTGCATTTAGATAGCATTATCTGAAGGGCAAAGTTGTCACTCTGAAAATAATGGTGGAGAATTGCAGAGGAACATAACCAAGTCCAGTAACTGCAACTTGGTAACTGAAGTTTCATGGTTGATAGTTACAAAATATAGTGCAGTCAGTAGAAATAAAGTTAGCATTGTTCATGACCTGCATCTGACTCCTTGTGGATTATATTAAATGAATCAGCAAGTGCCTGTTAGGTGCTTAATTTGAAATTTTAAATAAAAGGAACTGTAGCTATTAGTATGTACAAAGAATAGAATGGTGCTTTAAATATATTTTGGAATTAAAAGAGGCTCAGAAAAGGATGAGATTTACTAGTGTTAGGGACAGAACACTTGCATGTAGAAACTAAAACACTGATATTATTAAAGGTGTTGGAGAGATTATCAAAAAGAGACTTGGAAAATGGTGCAGTTTTAAAAAGATGATGGCTTAGAAAAAATTGTATGGAAACCCCAGATAGGAAACTTCACTTTTCCTTTCTCAATTTAAAAAATGGGTGAGCTATTCTGTTAATACAGCAGATAGAAAATTGATGAAAATTAGTATGTTTTCAAACTATCCATTTTTAGCAAACAATCTAGAAAATATCAGAGAGTTCAAGATTTTTTTACTGATTCAACAATGGCTTAGATGCTTGGTGCAACCTCAGTATTTTTAATAACTATCTAGCTAATATTGGATTCTTAAGTCTCACTAAGATAAGAAACCTTTTATTATTAATTTTACTTGCATCCATACATTGAGAAAGGCATCCATCTGGAGCTGTCTCACAGGTAGTAAAAATTTTGGCAACAACTATGTAAACGTCTTCGTGTCCTGAATATCTGTGTCTGTCTCATGCTTTGTTTATATGGTGATCTGGTTCATATGTATGATGAGTTATGTTGGGTTGGGCTTAGTTTGTTAAATATAAAGTTATTGAAATTTCTAAGGCTTATAATATTTTCTAGACCAGTTTCTGAAAGTAGTCATTAGCTTATTAAAAAAATACTGATGTCTTTTGAGTTTGACAGTGAGGTGAAAGTCTGATCCATAAAAAGTTGTAATTGGGATTCGTGCTTTTCCAGATTCTCCAGAGTTAAAGTGGTGAAGTTAGTCCTTGATATGTTTTTTCTTGTTTGTGAAAATTCTTCATCTAATTGAGAATAAGGTGAAAACATTCTAATTTTTATGCAGTTTAAATGTCACATTGAAGTATTCTTGTTCAAAAAACTTAAAGTCGTCAGGTTTGTTAGAGCTTTTATTTAGAACACATTTCAGAAATAAAAGTTGTTCTGTGCAATTTCTGTATTAAGATTGAGAACAATTGTTTTTAGCAATTGGTAAAAGAGACACAAAGACAGAACTTCCTCATGTTCAGATATTAGCCCAATGAAGTTTGTATTTTGACTGCATCTAGACAGTTTAGTAACTTGCTGTGGGACAGAGACTGAGGCTACAGCAGGGCTTGTATTGGCTAAGAGACCCTTCAGAAAGCAGCTACAAGCTTAAGATGTCTTGAAAAGAACTGCTTGCTTATTCTGTTCTTCAGTGCACAGTCTGGAGCAGCTGAGAGACAGAGAGATACACGCTTCTATATTGACAGCTGGCTGAATGTGAGCCAGCGGTGTGCCCAGGTGGCCAAAAAGGCCAAGAGCATCCTCACTTGTATCAGAAATAGTGAGACCAGCAGGTCCAGGGAAGTGATTGTCCCCCTGTACTCAGCACTGGTGAGGCTGCACCTTGAATCCTGTGTTCAGTTTTGGGCCCCTCACTACAAGAAACACATTGAGGTGCTGGAGTGAGTTCAGAGAAGAGCAACATCTGGTGAAGGGTCTGGAGCACAAGTCTGATGAGGAGCAACTGAGGGAACTGGGGCTGTTTAGCCTGGAAAAAAGAAGGCTGAGGGGAGACCTTATCACTGTCTGCAACTACCTGAAAGGAAGTTGTAACATGGATGGTGTTGGTCTCTTCTGTCAAGTAATGAGCAATAGGACAAGAGGAAATGGCCTCAAGTTGAACCAGGGGAGCTTTAGATGGGCTATTAGGAAAAAATTTCCAATGGAAAAGGTTGTCGGGCATTGAACAGGCTGCCCAGGGCAGTGGTGGAGCCACCATCCCTGGAGGTGTTTGAAAGACATTTAGATTAAGTTCTTAGGGACGTGGTTTAGTGGTGGACTTGGCAGTGCTCGGTTAACAGTTGGACTTGAAAATCTTAAAGGTCTTTTCCAACTAAAATTCTTCTATGATTCTGTATATATGTGTATATATAATATACATACATAAACAGTAAGGCTTAAATTTCTTGTGTGATCTACTGTAGGTGAACCTGCCTTAGTAGGTGGGTTGGACTAGGTGTTCTCCAGAGGTCCCTTCCAACACCAACCATTCTGAGATTCTGTGAAGGTGAAGAGACCTGTTTTAAGAAGTTTACTCAGTCTGTTGATCTCAGATACTAAAAAGAAACCCAAACTAAAACCTGTGCAGAAAAATTCCTAGCAGAACTATCCATTGTTGATTCCTGCTGTAGCAGAAGTTCACCAAATTATTTTCTCCACTGTGTTAGGTCCTGTGCTTTCTCCAGATGCTTCTGTCAACTCCTAGATTTTTTGTCTCAAGATTGGGAAAAATTACCTTCTCAGTTTCTGTCAGGAATACCATCACTGAAAATAAAGAGTATTTCTAAAAATGTACTGCAGTGTATTTTGTTCTTTAAGCCTACAAGATGATGTTGAGTTATGGATCCTGGAAAAATTATCTGTACTGTTATTTTGTTGATGGGTTTTTTCCCCTGTAGAATGCATGAATGCGATCCCCTGCATTCCACTGAAGGTATGAAATGGAACGTGCAATTTGCAGGAAAGTTGCTGTTGCACTTCGAAGATTTTATTTGATTATGTATCTATGCTTCCTCCAAAGATCAAACTGGCAGCAGAATAACTTCTGAAAGACAGGAATCAAAATAATTGAATGACAGCAAAGACAGTTACAAAGCATCCAGTAGAACTTATAGCTGACTGTCAAAATAGATCTGTTCTAAGCATGAGCAGTTCCATTAACAATTCTATTTATTTTCACATTTTAGTCTTTTTCGTTATGTTTTACTCAGGGGTGAATCTATATTAAACAAAGTAAACTTTGGGACTCTGCTTCTGACAGAAACACATAGTAAAGTTTTTAAAGATATGATTACCTATTTGTAATGAGTTAACTCTATTCATTTTTCTTTCATCCTCATCATTATTACATTCTGAGTTTGAGAAGGATGCGAAAGGAACAGTCAGTGTAGAGAAGCATAATTACCATCTCAGAATATTCAGGAATGCTAAAAGTTAGGAGTGGCTGTGGCTCTTACAGTTGTTGTATTAGTTGGCATAATGCATGTCTGATGAGCATGTATGCAGTTTTAGTAACAAGTAATTAATTTTATTTTTTTTAATACAATCTTTGAGACTTTGGAGGGGAAAGTACTAGTGCTGCCAGTATCAGCTGTCATATGCATCATTAATCCAGTTGGAAAGTCATGTTGCAAGCCAATTCTAGCTTGCTGGTTTGCATTGATGAGCAAGGAAAAAGAGGTCTGAACTTGATAGAAATTACAAGGGCTGAGCAGTAGTTTGTCTTACACTGTCCAAAAATTTTTAAGTTTCTTTATTTGTTTCAGGGACCTATTACTCTGCGTAAATATAGTCTTTCGTATAATGACATTACTTCTGTGCAATATTTGCTGGTACAGTTGTGTAGGTGGGTTCTTGATTTTGATTCTTTTTTGAATTAATATTCTGTATAATGTTTCTGTTATTCAAATAACTGTCTTGTTTTGTGAACACTGGCGTATACCTTTGATGAAGATCCCGAAGTGTTATATTAACAGTTTTTCTTAAATGTCTGTACTTCTTTAGATCATTGAAGTTGGATTATGTGAAGTCTTTGAACTGATTAAGGAGACAAGATTTTCCCATCCATCCTTGTGCCTCAGGAGCCTACAAGCCCTTCTTAATGTGCTCCAGGGCCAGCAACCAGAAGGCCTGCAGTCGGAGCCTCCTGAAGTCCTAGGTAATCTCCCATCTGTTACTATATTTGTATTAATATACATCTGTTATTGTATTGAACAGAAGAAAATGGTTCCTAGCAGGTATTTGCAAGATAGTGTGAAATGCTTGTTCTCAACAGACTGACTTTATTCTGGAATGTAAACTCTGTATGGTATATGTTATCAGTACTTTCTCAGCATTAATCTTTTGTAGAACAAGAATGTTGTCATGGAAAGGTGTGTTTATATATATAGAAAAGTAATTTTTTTGTTGCTGTGTAATGCAGCGTTTCACTGAAACAGAGTACACCTTTCAAATTGTGATTCATTTGCCTCACTGAAACTATCAAATACTTGTTCTTATTGGAAAAGTGAAATTTTCTTGTGATCTGCTGTTGTAATCTACAGCTTAGATATTTAATGTTATAATTTATATAAAGCTGCTAAATGAATTGTCAGAATTCTTGCTTTTACTTCTTCTAGGGATCCAAAAGTTTGCCTGAAAACTCATTTTGCTTGTAGTGATACTGAAAATAAAATCCTGATGTCTTAGAGTGTATGATGACTTACATCCTTTAATTTAAAATACAGTTATCTTTCATTAATTCATGTTTTTTAGTGATTCATAGAGCTGCAAGGAAGGCTAAACTGCAGCATCTGTTGCTTAAGATATATCTTAAGACTTTCTATGTATGTTTTCCTATGTTATGGCTTAACAGGATTCTATTTCCAAATATGATAGTAATTAGCTACAGAAAGCTTTTATTTTGTATTGATGCATAGAGTATTAAAAAGCTACAAAAGTGGCTTTGTTGTGGTTTAGTGCCTCAGTGATTCTTTATATATATATCAGGAGTAGTGACATTTATACAGTCCTAAAATTACATTTGGCCGTTTGAAGGCAACAGTGAGGCTGATGTGACTCTGGTGAAAATGAGTTTGACACCCCGGTATATACTATTAAAAAAAAAAAAAAAAGGAGGTGGATTTTTGTTCACATTGTGGATGCTACAGATGTTCAGCTGTAAACAGTGCTTGAAAAGGGGCATACGATCAAAATAATTTTCAAGCTTTTTTTTTTTTTTTTTTTTTTTTTTTTTTTGGTGAGAGGTGCTTCGGCATGGGTAATGGTCACAAAGATTAGGCAAGGTTGATTAAGACCTACACATCATCTCAGTGATGAGGCAAACTGAATAGGCAGATCAAGTAACTCCTGGCCCATTTCTTATTAATGTGTTCCACTGTAACAGAAGGACTTAGTTTTTCTTGTTCTCTGACCATTGTGATACTCAAGACTCGATGTTTTCTGGCTGAAAAAGAATGAGAAGTTAAGGATGTCGTAGGCCTATTTAAATGGGATGCTTTTCTGTCTGGAAATAGGGCTAAACTTCCTGGCTGAAAAAAGATATGTCATTTTTTTTTTTGTGAGTTTAATTTTGCATTGACTGGCAAATTGCTTGCTATGATTTTGTGACTTTTCCGTGTGATTGCTGTGTTTTATCTGCAGAATCCCTCTTCCAGCTTCTTCTGGAAATAACTGTCCGTAGCACGGGAATGAACGACAGTACTGGACAGTCCTTGACAGCACTTTCCTGCGCTTGCCTCTTCAGTTTGGTAGCTGCATGGGGAGAGACGGGAAGAACGTTGCAAGCGGTCTCTGCAATCCTCACCAATAACGGCAGCCATGCTTGTCAGACTATTCAGGTCTCGCACTAAAACTTCTCTCTATCTGGGAATTTGTCTAAATGATGTGTACATGAGTTCTGAGATCTGTTATATAAATTCAGTTAGCTGTATTCCCCTCACTATTTTTGACGTAAGGGCAGGTATTTTTTTGTCGCTCTTGAAGAAAGAACAGAAAATACAGCATTTAAAAAATAATCATGTTTTTCACTCTCTATTTTACTGTTTAGGTGCCAACCATTTTAAACTCTCTTCAGCGGAGTGTACAGGCAGTTCTGGTGGGCAAAATCCAAATCCAGGACTGGTTCAGTAATGGGATAAAGAAGGCAGCCTTGATGCACAAATGGCCATTGAAAGAAATATCTGTAGATGAAGATGACCAGTGCCTACTTCAGAGTGATGGTTTTTTCCTCTATCTCTTATGTAAAGATGGACTTTACAAAATCGGCTCTGGATATAGTGGGACAGTGAGGGTAAGGTGATTTCTTGTCTGATGAATGACAGTTAAAATTTTAACTTTTACAAAGTCCTGTTTCAACTGAGAATCTTTTGTAGCTTACTAATGATCAGCTCTTTTGCACTTTGTCTAAATTTTTCTGATTATTTCTGTGAGAATTTTACAGCATTTTTTCACAATTTTCTCAATATGACTGAAGATGTCATTTAGCTGGTAAATGATTATGTGTAAAATGGGTATTTGTTAAATGATTGGAGCTTTTTGCTTTTCAGGGCCATATATATAATTCTACATCCCGCATCAAAAACAGAAAGGAAAAGAAGTCTTGGTTAGGCTATGCTCAGGTAAGTGAATAATTAAAATATAAAATGTGCACCCTACACAGCATATCTTGTGATTAATTTAAGTAGGCCTTGTCTTAGAGCAAGCTTACACAGATACTGTTTTGTTCCTTTGGCTTTAGTTATAAAATCAGTTTTTTGGTACTGACTTTTAAATTCTGGAAGATGAGGAACAGATGATGGTACTGGCATATGGAAAGGAGTAATGAAAAGTGTCAATGATTGGTGTTGTCGCTGTAAGACTTTTTCAATATGATGGTTTAACATGTAAATTTATGAATTGTACAGTCAATTGATGTGTGCTTCTTAATGAAGCTGGTGAATATAAAAATGTGCTGTTGCAACAAAATAGTGTAAAAAACACTTGAAATATTTATTTATGAAAATGATTTTGAATCACTTGCAATAAAATAAGGAAGTACTGGTTTGGTTGTGGTAGGATTGAGAATGTGTAAACCATAAGTAAAGAGAATTGTTCATGTTTCTACTGCAGAGAGAACTATATTTGGATGTTTTCTTGTTTTCTTAGGGTTAGTCAGTTTCTGGGATATCAACCCCCTTTTCGTATACCTTTGCTGTTATAAAAATAGTGTGTTTTTGAGAATCCTGTTATTACTCCTGAGTGCTCTCTCTCAAAAAAACAAACAAACAAACAAGAACAAAACAAAACAAAAACCAAAACAAAAAAACCAAAGACCAAACAAACAAACAAAAACAGCAAAAAAACCCCACCAAAACAAAACGAACCTCTGAAAGTTAAATTTCGGAGAAGAATGAATTTGCTTCACTTTTTAACTACTGAGCAATTTTTATATTATATTTCCAGTTATTAATAATTAAGTGATCTTATTCTCTGTGTGACATTAAGTGTAATATGTATTCTGTTATTACAGTTATCATATATATACACAAAATCTACACTAAAAGCTGTACTGGCACAATACAAATGTATGCAGATGCATTCATTCAGGAGCCTGTTTTATCAGTTTGGAAAGGAACAGGATCCATACAGTTTACTGTACAGAGTTACACGTTTGCATGTTCTGTACATAGATATAGATATAAATATATTTGATGTTCTTTGAGGCTTGTACAGGTGTATGTAATCACACAGTGCCTGTATCCAAAGGTACTGCTAGTTGGAAAAATGTCACTCTGGGGCTATATTTATAGGGAGATGTTTAAGTTGCGTTTATTGCTAAGTGTATGTCTGTAAAAGAGGTAAGATATGCCCTCAGTCTCATTTCATTTCAAGTGCTTGCTTAAGTCAGCTCAAAATCAGATAATTTTTCTTCATTATGCAAGTTATTTTAGATTGAAGCTTTTCTGTGTACTTTAGTGGTCTTTACTTATTCTTCCAAGTTTACATGGGTTTGTTTTTCCTGATTTCATAGAGGTTGATTTATCCAGGTAAATGTAGATAGTTTAGATGGAAGGCAAAGGCTTGATTGGATTTGTCTGTTATTGTTAAATGATTGTAATTAGGGTTTCTGACTCTTGGACAAATGACAGTATTCTGAGGTTAAGTCTTAGTGACCTCCCCATGAAATGCAGCCGTCCTTAGACGTGTAGAATCTCCACCTGAGGCCAATTGTGCTTCAAGCAATTAGAAACTATTGTTGTATCTCCTGCGATGGCACTGCTCTTGTCAGAAACGTTACTGAGCCATTATTCATATTGACCTCTGCAACCTCCCGTAGGTGAATACTACTTTGCTTGGCCTCAGTCACCTTGAATGAGTATGTTAACAAGGGCCCTTAAGGAATCTTTCCTTTCCTGTACCTTTGAAGCAGACATGCTTTCTAAATGTAAATCCCCCAACTGAGTTTCTACCCTGCTCCCTCAAAACCTGTGAAGGGTTCACAATTATTGTAGGATTGAAAAAGAGACAAGAGCGAAGTTGGCATATTGCATCTATTCTGGATCTGTGCACATTATGCAAACATGGGGCCTTATGCAACCTATCTAGTTTAAGGTAAAGCAAAACTTGATTCACCGTGTTTGTTTAAAAGTACACTCAGTTATAGAATAAACCTCAAATGTGAGTTTCAGGTAGGTAAATCTTTTTACTGAGAAACATTCTAAACTAGGGGCTGAATCACACCTTTCAAAAATACATATGTATGAACAGAGAGAAGAGACTATTTTGGTATACCAAAGGTGACTTCTTGAATGTGGGCTTCTGATCAAAATAGATGATTTTGAGGATATGAAGATATTCTGCATGTGGAGAAACAGAAAGAAGAAATAATTAGTCCTGAGTATCAGCCTTTCCCCTATATCTGGTGAGGGGTTAGGAGGTGAGCAGTGTAAGGACTCATTGTATGTAGCATTGTGTCATGGCTGCTCTCACCAAAATCACCATGTACTTTGCAAGAATTTCTTTGATGAAGAGCTCAGAAAGAATAAATACATGGAATTTTGTTAGTGTGGGAGTCAAAGTAGTTAATTAACATTTTTAAAAAAACTTCTCTAGTTTTTAATGCCCGTATTAGTGTTCATTAATGATCACTCTTTTATATGGGGCAATATATCTATCTCCTTTCTGGATCTTTTGTTGATTTGGAAAGTGGGGACAGAAACATGGTTTTTGCTGTGGCTTTTAACTGTAATGGTATATGCATATGAAGAACAGAATTACTATGTGTGGCTTCAAAAGCTGTATATGAGCATCAGCATGCTGATCTGCAACGTGTATAAAGTGTGGAGGAAGGGGCTCAAATTTTGAGTTTTTATTGCAGAATTTGAGTAGTGAAAGAAAAGGTGATTATCAAAATGAGGCAAATTTGATGTAAAAGGTTTCCAGAACTTCTAAACAATAACTAAAAAAATGATTGCATATTTTTCACTTTTAACAATAACCTTTGATGTATTTCAGAGTATTTTCATACAAATATGTATTCTTATTCTTACCAGGGTTATTTATTATATAGAGATGCGAATAGTCACAGTATGACAGCCATAAGAATAAACCCTGAAACTTTGGAACAAGACGGTACAGTTGCTTTGCCAGGTATGAACCTCCAGATATGAGAAGATGGTTATAGTTTACTGTTTACATGCTATGTATTTTCAGGTAAGGAGAAGAGAAACTGAGAGAGATTTTTGAGATCACAAAGAGACTTTTTTTTTTTATGAGTTTGGTCTGCCGCATTAGATCAGCTGCAGTATTTCATTCAGAGGTCTTGCATCTTACTCCAAGTGTTAGAAGAGGAAGAGTATTGCAACATTTTAGAATGTAGAATCATCTTAATTTAAATACTCCCAAGAGCTTAACTTCCTTCTTAAACAATCTTTTTCATTTGAACTTTGAGCATTTGGCTCAGATATGACTTTCCTTTCAGTATGTTTTACGTGTAGATAGTTACAAACTGTGACTAAAACCACTTGGTTTTTAATATAGATTGATGAACCATGGTTCTGATGTTTAAATTTGTGGGGGCTGTTGTTAATTTGTTTTGCTATTTATTTGTAGATTTGTTTGTATTGGGGAGGTTGGGAGTGTGTGTGTTTCTGTGTTTGTGGCTTTTTTTTTTTGTTTGGCAGAAGTGCATTATAACTTGCCTGTCTCTTTAGAAAATGAGGGTATTCCTGGAACACGCTTTAATGGCCTCCTGGTGAAACACATCTATGCTTAGCCAGTCACATAAACAAATGAAGGGCACAGAATATCTTTTGACTAAACAATGATGGGCTTATTCTATATATCAAAAGAAAGATTTTGTGTTGCATCCTGACATAAATAAGGCGGCACTGACTTGAAACATCAGAAGAATTCTCTAGGCTTTCTGTATTTCAAACATAAAGAGGAGATTTTAAACAAACTACGAATGTAGAATTTAGTCTATGCAACTGTCTGCAAGTCCTTAAAATGTGGATGTCTGTTCAAGGTGTTTGATCTTTGTGGGGCTGTATGAGAAATTTGAGTGAGAGCCCATTCAAGGACCTGACAAATTGCCCTGTAGGATTGGTTTTTTCTACTTCTTTCACCTCAAGGCAGCTTCTTCAACCAGTAGGGTCCTTTGAGATCCTTAATTATGTTACCATTACTAAACAAATCAGTGTTCTTCCTGCAAATCCTGAGAGACACTTGAGCAGTTTGAAGCCTACACTTCTGAGCTGCTGTGGCTTTCTTTTGAAAATCTCAGTGACGAATGTGATTCTCCAAGACAGCCTTATGTTTATACTATAAAAAGACACAAATTAAACAAGAGCATGCCTTTTAATCAAAAACGTATTAAGCGTTCCATGCAAAAGCAAATATTTTTCACTGTGGGAATACCCATTCAGAAACCCCTCAAACTGTTTCACACTATTGCGTTTCATATGGTTTGTGATGGTGTCAAAGCAGATGCTAGGTTTATTATCTTCTGTATTTGGATCCCTGTTTTATTTTCTGCACTCCTACACATTTATCTCTATTATATTGTGAGCAAATAAGGTTTTAGTCAAAGGGGTCCACTTCTGGTTATTTCTCTTTCTCATTAGAAGGAAAGAAATGAAGGTGAGGGGAGGGTATGTGACTTATCCTGAGGAAACCTGAGTAGGTACATAACTGTAAATAGTAGTGGCTTCATCACTGTAATTTTAATAATAACTTGCAGCATGTTGTAGGTCTGAAAAACCACACCGGATAGAACTAGAGGGCAGTAACCTTGCTAACAGCTGAACACCATGACTCCAACTGTTTCTTCCTAGTTGGTGTGGTTTTCAGACAGACCTCTGTCTGGAGTTAACATCTTCCAAATGCTTGGCTTGGTGATATGTTTAAATAAGATATTTGTATTTATTCATAGAGGGATGCATACGAGTTTAGGAGTTGATCCTAGCCAGAAGTCATGCGACCTTAGAAAACTCGGTGAACTATGGAATATTATCTTCTCCTTTCTCAGACAGTAGGATCCCCCACTTTCTTGAAACCATAAACTTCTATTGCAAAGGGCAGTCTTTCTGTTCTGGCAGATAATGTAGCAAATCTGACAGTGTATCTGCAACTACCAGACTGTGTCAGCATTCTGGTATCTCATGTCTTTGCCAAGCTTCATACACTGTCCTTGAGCTGTAGATCTGTCTTCTCAGTCCAAGTATCATAAAGGAATCCCTGAATTCTATGAGGTTTTCTAGGTGATTTGATCTGAGTTCACAGAAGTGGTTTTCATCTTGACTGTTTCTTTAAAAGTAATGCTGGCTACATGTTATACCTTAAAAAAGGTTGCTGTGTTCAGCTGAAGAGGTTGAAGTCACATGGTATATGGTTTCATTGCCCTTCGAAATTATATGTGAATATCTTGGAGCTCAGGACTGTTTGTTTAATCTGAAAAGTACTGTTGAGGATACCTAGATGAGCTCAAGTAGTCACCAGCAAGCAGAGGATGCACTATATTAAAACAGATGGTGTTTAAAGTCATCATCTCTTGAAGCCTCTAAGGCGGTAGTAATTAACAGGTGTCTGTAGTTTGTAAGCTCTTTCTGCTACAGTAATCTCCAGACATAAACCTTGGATACCTTTGTCCCCAGAACAATTTGCAAAATCAGATTGAGTAAGACTGTAGTTGATCCCAAGAGCTCCTTGCTAGCTGAGACACTAAAATCCTGCTTTTTGCAGGTGTTCCATTTGCCTTCCATTTTCTACACTCGCCATTAATTTGATATTTCATGCTGGGCCTGAATGTTATATAATCAAGTGTTAATTTTTAGGAATTTTTCTGAAGAATGAATATTGAAAAGAAAGGCATCCCTGTTTGAGATTTCCTCTATGAACACACCTAGCAAACATAAAACCAACCCCCAAAAATGTTACTGAGAGACTTACCTCTTCTTGAAATGACTGAAGAAATAGGCCAAAAAGCATAATATGGACCCAATGGTGGCAAGAATATCCTGTTTCCTTGATAGCTATGCTCATGTGAACATGTAATTTTCAGCTGTTCAAGGGATCTCAAGTTCCTGTAACCTTTCAGAAATGTCATTTAGATGATTTTTGTGACTGTTCTTCAAGTTATTGACAACTCTCGTTTTGATCGCTAATATAACTTTGCAGCATAGAGAATTAGTAAGGTGAACTGACTTTGGTCATTAAATCCAAGGTTATTTTTGAGAGAACAATATTTCAAACTTCAGTTTGTCTGCCATTCTCCACCCTGCTTGCTGCTCACCCTCTTTGTGATTTATACCTGTATGTGCTCAAAGTGGGAGGTTGTCAACTTCAGGTCTGTTGATTCAAGATCTGAGAACTGAAGAAGACCACCTAATGCATATTCTGTTCCTCGTAAGATACCTCATTGGACTGGGCAGTATAGTCGGAAAAAGTAAACAAGTTTATGGGTTTGTGAATAATGTGTGTTTTTATCAGCTGCATTATTTTTTTAACAAAACACTCCACCTAGCTAGCAAAAAATAACAAACTTGCTGGTTATTCTGGAAGGATATTATATGTGCTTCATTTAGCATTAAAATTCTTAGATAAAATGACTGATACTGGATCTTTGTTCAGGTTATGAAGCAGATATTGAGAGTGTAAAGTAGCTGTCCTGTAGTATTTTTGGAAAGGTCTCTTTCCTGTGTGTAATCAATGAAACAAGCACCTTTCAAACCATATAATATCAGTTTCTGTGTTAGTAGCTCCATCAGCAGAGCAGGAAGAGAAGAAGAAATGGTGTAGGGACATACTTGTAAAGTGATATTTTTTTTTTTTCCCCTAAAATGGGCAGAATTCTTTCCCTAACTTTTTTTTGCTTGGAAAAAGCTGACCTGTTTTCAATAAATGTGTGATGCAATGTAGTATATGCTTTATACTTTCCCCAAAACCTGGATTTTCAGGCAATAGTTTGGCAAAATTTATAAACAATGAAAAAAATGAGATGAACAATGAAAAGTGTGTTTCTGTTTCATTCATTTCTGTATGTTTATATGCTGGACTGAGAAAAATTTTCTTTAAAGATAGTGGCCTTTTTTTTCTTATTAAAGTCTTTGGGAAAGGAGAAAGACTGACACTCTCAGAAAATTAAAGTTTAGTTGTGTGGTAATAGTTTAAAATACTCCTCACAGGTGAATACTAAATGCTTTTGTAGTTAAATATTGGAGTAACCCCTTACATTTCATTCAGTGGAAAGGGCTGTAATAACTCTTAAAGGGACAGAGGAGTATCATATGCTTTTGGAGAGAGAAGGACCTAACATAATGTGTTATCAGAACAGTGTGACCTATCTTTAGATAGACTACAATTCTCATAGTGTGATTGTAGTGAGAACGAATTAGATAGAAACAGCGAATAGTGTATGTATGTTAATATAAACTGATGCAGTGCACTTCATCTTTCACAGATTGTCATACTGAAGGGCAAAATATCCTCTTCACTGATGGAGAATATATTAATCAAATAGCAGCATCTAGAGATGTAAGTGTTACATGTGATAGCTAAAATATTTTTCTCTCAACTAAATTGTTTTATTTTACAGTGTTTATAGGTTCCTTTTTGCTTCATGTTTGGCTTTTTCTTCAGTAACACAACTAAGGAAGAAATTAATATAACTAGAGATAATGAGAAACTGCAACCTTTGTGCATAAAGCAGCAATATTTTGGTATTTATTCACACAATTTTGATTTGTGATGGGGTTTGATTTTTTTTTTTTTGAGTCAAGTTTTAAGACAAACTTATTCTGAGGAAAATAAATCTTATGCATGGAATAATGGCTTTTTAACATGTTATTTTACAGGATCTCTGGGGGATAAGATTCTTAGAGCTTGATTATAATTTATTTTTTCTAATTTAATTTCATGTAATTGCTTTAGTACTTGGGGAATTTCAAGCAGATTTAATAGAAGAGGTGTGAAAGGTACTACATTCCAATAGATTTATATAGGAAAATGGCCTATTGGCCAAAGCTGTGTAAACTTTTACGAGGGGCAAAACAGTTCTAGCTCTTCTGTGTTTTGTTCAACAGGCAGTTATTAAATTCTTAGTTCTGGGCCGGTCGCTGTTTTTTGACAGTGAGAAAGCTGTAAAACAAGGATGGTGCAGGAGTGGGGGTGAGACGGGGTTGACAAGAGATGCCAGATCCATTTTCCTGATAATGGAACAGCTTTTTTTTTTTAATGTGGCCAGATGAAGATACTTCATCTATGCTTGTAAACAGAAACTGATTTTAGCTGCTCTTCAAAGCAGTCACTCTTAAACTGCGTGCAGAATTTTAGGGTTTCAATCAGAAGTTGTTGAGGGCTTAAAAAATAGATGTAAATAGTTAAAAAAAGCAAGATTTCTATAGTGAATTTCAGAATTAATTATTTCTATGGCAATGAACTATTTTCATAGTGTTTTCATAGAATTTATTGAATATTTAAGGTCTATCAGATGCTTATCTTTAGCTCATCCTGTTTGGCACTTTCGTCTTTCTTCCTCTGTAAAAAATGTTAATTTATTAATGTGTCTTCTGATACTTTACTCCAAAATAGTGTTACATGAATGCACACAGACTATGAAAAGAAAATTATTGCATTTATTATACAGTGTAAAGATTTTTTTAAAATTTATTTCAGGATGGCTTTGTAGTACGAATATTTGCAACAAGTACTGAACCAGTACTGCAACAAGAGCTGCAGCTTAAACTTGCAAGAAAATGCTTACATGCCTGTGGCATCTCATTGTTTGATCTGGAGAAAGACTTGCACATTATCAGTAAGTCCTCTTCTTTGAAGGTTAATAACAAGCTAGTAATTCAAATAGTAATACTGAAACACTACCCTTCCCTTTGTTTGTCTTTATTATGTGCAGGAATGTATAGCTTCAGTATTAACACATGGAGAAGTACAAGGGTTTTGAACTGCTTAAGCATAATCCATACACTAATTTTGAACCATCTTGCTGTCTGTAGCACTGTCCATGGTTTTCCATTATTTTCCTCTAGGTATATAATAAATATATAATTGTTTGAAGCTTTAACTTCATAATAGTGATTGTGTTACATGTAGTTAAGTTATAGAATTCCTTGCTATGAGTGAAAGTTAAAAGAACTGCTGGCTGGATTAATGGAAAATAAATATATTGAAAAATACAAAATACTTGACAAGGACCTTTGCATCAGAATTTGAGATGCAAAATTGTTGGTGTCTGCAAAGGCATTTTGGAGAAATTTGACATTTGCTTTGGGGTGTTTTTTGCATGTTTAGATGTCTGCTTTTGGCACTATCAGAACAAAAGCATATTTGACTACATGTACCTTTTGTCTGACCAAGTGCAGTTGTTCTTATCCTAGTGCCTTTTTCTTCTTTGAACAACTCTGCCAGGTGTAGCCCACTAATCCTCGTTAGGACATCAAAACTGTGTTGCAGTTTTAACTTTCTAAGAACCTTTGATATGACAAACTCTCCCTGGCAGAGTTGGGTCTGTAAACTGGTCTGTGAAACTGCCTGGTTAAACTGTCCAGTTAACACAGTCTTGCTCACACAGGTACAGGGTTTGATGAGGAATCGGCTGTGCTTGGTGCTGGAAGAGAGTTTGCACTAATGAAAACTGCTAGTGGAAAGGTACTGAAAGTGTTCTGTAATAAATAGCAAATTGCATCAATATATTTCTGCGTGTTTTTAAATTTAATTATTATTTTCCACAGTTGTTTTTTGTCTTTTTATTATGAATGAATTTAGATGACAGTATTTAGATACATTTTCAGAGCCCGCTTTCAAGGGAAAAAAGGAAATGGTTATTTGAAAACATAAGCAGATGGTGTTGGAACCATTGAGAAATCTGTGACTTGAGGTTATAGGCATTTCTGGTCTCATTCTTACTTAGAGACCGCGTGGGTCTTCATTTTAGATTTGAGGGACAAAATTACCTTTTGTTTACAAATGATGCGTTAGCACACTTATGAAATTTTTTGCCTCGTAACTTTCCGTAACAGTCTGACCATAGTAATTTATTTCAATCCCTACTTGATTTTTCTGATCCTTCAGAGAACTATTGACTTCCCCTATGCAAAGTTTTCAACTGATTTCTTCAAACCTATTCTTAATTTTTTGGTATGTTGTTTCTGCTCAGTGGAGACTTTTTCAGAGGCATTGACATCCTCACTGAAATTAAGAAGTATTTTTTCTTAGTATCACTCTGACTTTTTTACATTATTTATCGTGCTTCTATTTCAACCTGTGAAACTAATGTTACTTTATTTGTATAAGCATAGATTTTGTTTTCATGTGTTCAGAATTATATTGCTTTCTTGGAATGAAGGCCTTGCTTTGCTTCTAACAAAACAGTGAGATTGGTCAAAATGTTAATAAGCTTAACTTTTTTCTTAATAAAATCTAATAGTGTGAAACAGAATTTAGAGGTTAATTTGACCTTCAGATTAAATGCCTCTTCAATATAAAATTCACAAATTTCCCAGTTTTGATATCTCAACTTGTGGTTTTAGGTTGAAATACACCTTATAAGATGGTGAAAGATGGCTTTAGTGGCCCATATAGGTTAACACACCCAATTCATAGTACTGTCGAGTTGCTACTCAACAGTAGTATGGTTCTAGAGGAGACTTCTTAGTCTGTATCAGTAGTTTTGTGTTTGTTCATGTGCAGCATATTTATCTGTTACTGTTTACCTGTTATGTGGCCATTGTACATTTACTGAAAATAAGTTTTTAAAATGTGTCAAAGCATATTAAAATTTGCAGTAATTTGGTATTTTTAGTTTTTTTTATTGCTATAATACAATCGTGTTTTTACATAGACCAGACATTTCTCTTAAGTGTTTTAAATGCTTAGTTTCATCTGAATAGTTTCTTCTGAAGAGTTCTTTCTTGTGTGTTCAATTCATCTAGCCAAACAATTATATATGAAAACTGGTGGCACAGTAGAAATCATATTTCAAAACAAGCAGAATCTAATCAGAATGTTTCCCCCATTAAGTGAAAGCTAATGGGTTTAGGACAGAGATACAGAAACGGTGTAAAGAGTGTCAGGAAAATTTCTATGTGGTTTGAAATTACAGGATTTAAAAACAATGCAGCTGTAAAAATTAAGCAAGTTTAAAGTGTCGTGGCATAACTGAAAATGATAAACTGCTTTATTCTAGATTTATTACACTGGCAAATATCAGAGCCTTGGAATCAAACAAGGTGGTCCTTCAGCAGGAAAATGGGTTGAACTCCCAATCACAAAATCTCCAAAGATTATTCAGTTCTCTGTTGGACATGATGGCTCACATGCCTTACTTGTTGCTGAGGATGGAAGCATATTCTTCACAGGCTCTGCGAGTAAAGGAGAGGATGGTGAATCAAGTATGTATTATGCTTGTTTGATCAGTGATTGATAAAAGCCTAGTAACTATTTTAATTTGAAAAGTAGAGTTTTAACATTTTCCAAGAACACGTAAGCATGGCATTGGGTTTAAATATTATGCCAGCCACGGGTCCTGATAACCAGTCAGTTGTCAGCCTCGTGATGTGTACATTTTAATAGGATAATGTATATTTCACAGATAAAATTTTCATACAGTGTTGAAGCATAACTCAGATTCAAATTAATCTCTCAATAATGTTCTAATATTGTCGTTTAATGTTACCATTAAAATTAATATATTTTTCACAAAGCAGGTTTGTGGAAAAGCTCGGTCTGCTAGCTATAGAATTTGAAGACATTTAATTAGACTGACATTTTTGTGCCTCAGTGCAGTTAGAAATATGATAAATACCATAGATAAATACCAGTTAGAAATATGATATGTAACACTCAACTGTTTGTATGAAAATCAAGTCTATCGGTAGTAGTAGATGATTAGAATTTCAAAATTTATTTAAAATAGAATTTCAAAATCCATTTAAAATCTCGATAGCAGCCGTAGAGGCCAGATTTGTCTTGATCAACTGCTTAGGAATTTCACCTCTCAAGAGAGTTGTTAACAAAAACTCAGTAGGCTGCTTATGTGAGGCATAGCATAGCTCAAGCAGAAACAAAGCATATTTAACTTATTGTTCCTGTGAAAGATCAACTACACTGACAGTATTCCTCAAGAATCTGTGGATTTTCCCATGTAATATAACTAAAATACAAGCAAGAATTTATTTTAAGGTTTGCTAATGCAAACAGAGTGGATTCTTGAATGTGTTCAGGGGAGAAGTTAATAGTAGTACTCCTGTATAAAAGTCTGGATGACGAACTTGGTATGTGCTATAGTAACTTTGTAGAGTTTTCATAAATTCAAATCTGCTGAAAACTCTTTAGGACAAAATCATACTAGTCCAGTAAATGTAGAGTAAATTTAAGAGATTAAATCAAAAATATTTCGGGCAATAGTTTTAAAAGCACAAATTTCAAGATTTGTTTGCCCAGTTGTTGGGAAATTATCCAAAATACGATTAAACTGATTCTTTTTGTTGTATATTCGTCAGGGAATCCACGGACCCACCATAGTCCCCCACAATATATTCATTATCTACACCGTAGTCCCCCACATATATTCAATTAATCTACAATTTCAGGTGAAACAGAAGTTTAGCATTTTGAAGTAAATCGCTGTTGCTTCTGTAGTTTAAACAAGCAAAATTTAGGTGAGAAAATTCAGTGCTTATGGGATCTTCTTTCTGAAGAATTTGCTGACTGGGGTCTTTCTGAGTTTTTATAAGTTCACCCTCTTCTGACTCATGTGGTTCTTTGACATTGCTTAATTTGGCTCAGAGTGGATGTGCATGGGTTGTGGGGTTTGTGGGGTTTTTTGTGTGTTTTTTTGTTTGGTTGGTTGTTTTTTTTGTTGTTGTTGGTTTGGTTTGGTTTGGTTTTTTTTTTTGCTTGATCTCTTTTTAAACCTGGGCAGAGAGACTGGGTTTCTGTCAACAGGGTATATGTGTGTGTTCTGTGTAGAAAGATGGTAATTGTCAACAAATCAAAGTACCTGGAAGTTCTCTGACTTGGATGAAAATTCACAGACAGTAATAGTAGCTGTTAGTTGTTTTATCCAGTCTTTAGCTAGGTTGTTACTGTTTTGTTTGAGGACAGACTGCAAACAATGGTTTTGGTTTTGTTTTGGTTTGGTTTTGGTTTTGGTTTTGTTTGGTTTTTAAGTATTTTTTCTGCCCTTTTTCCCCCTTTGGGAATTTGTTGCGACTTAAAGGCTTTCTAAACATGGTTTTAATAAATAGAGAATTTAGTAGTTTTCTCTGTGAACTTATTTTGCATGCATATGTATTCTTCTCAGATAACAATGAGGACTTTTTTTACCATGTCCTTCTTTGTAAAGTTCATAAAGTTAGTTCAACATATATGTAGAAGAAAAACTTGAAGAATCATTACTGAAAGATACATACCTAATCATGACTTTGTTTACTGCTGAATTTTTGAAAGAATCCAGTGTAATCCAATTAAAATTAGACCAGATCATACAGATTATTTTTTTCAGTAGGGGTCTGAAAACTAACCCCTTATTATAAAACAAATGTTATTGTGCCTTTGAACGTTTTTTGATAGAATGGCTTACAATTTATTTATTTATTTACAGCTAAAAGCAGACGGCAATCAAAACCGTATAAGCCTAAAAAAATTATAAAAATGGAAGGAAAGATCATCATATCTACAGCGTGCAATAATGGAAGCAGCTCCGTAATTTCAAAAGATGGAGAACTCTACATGTTTGGAAAAGATGCCATTTACTCTGATAGTACAAGTAAGTTAATGTTTGTCTTTTAAGTGATTTCTCAACCAGGCTAATTGTAATTAGTCTGTAAGTATTTTAGCCTGTGGAAGTAATGTTTGTGTTTTTTCTTACTCTTCTAATAGCTTTCTGAATTTCTGCTAATTCAGACAAATATGACAGAAGGATAGAGAAGACAAATTTCCTTAAATTCTGTAAAAGTGTATTGCAGCACTGGTAACAAGTACCTGAATGAATGCTTTCACTTAGAAAAAGAAAAACAAAATCATTTGTTATATTAATCTGACACTAGAAGGCCAAGCAGGGAATAGTCACAGAAATTAGACAAGTTTTTTTATGAACAAAGGCTGCAGGAAACCAGACCTTATATGTTTCTTTGCTCACAAGACAGCCTGTTTTGAGTTTGCATGTGATTCAGTACATCTCAATTTCAATAAAATATGAAAGAAATAAACCCCAGTGTCATTATGACTCCTTTAGAATTGTTTTTCAGGACAAGTGATTTGCAGCAGTGTTTGACTTGGTTTTGGGTTTCCTTTCTTTACAGGATGAACAGCCTTGGCCTAATTCTTCTTTCACTTCTTATTCTAACACTTCTTTTAATATCTGCTGTTTTTCTCACTTGCCATTAACCTAAAAATTGTCACTCTTCAGTAGCAGTTCTGTTATATTGCTGTCAGGTAGAAGGTGCAATTTACCACTCAACTGTTTTATGTTTTATAGGTTTAGTAACAGATTTGAAGGGCCATTTTGTGACTCAAGTAGCCATGGGCAAAGCTCACACCTGTGTGTTGATGAAAAATGGAGAAGTTTGGACGTTTGGTGTAAATAATAAAGGACAGTGTGGACGAGACACAGGCTCCATGAGCCAGGGAGGAAAAGGTGAGTGACCTACATTTTTTTTCCTTTTGTGTGCTGGGAAATATCACAAGCGAAAGCATAACTAAGCATTTTATCGTAAAATATAATTACAATACTAAAACTTGTGTGCATAAAACACGCTTTAAAAGAACAACAAAGTACGGATACTTTCATTTTCTTCAAAATGAATAAAACTCTGATCTGTGAGTATTCTTCAGAGCTTCCTCAGTAGCCACTGTTGGCCTCAGAAAACAGCTGTTTCTTGTTTCAATATCCTGATTAGGTTTTGGAGTTGAGAACATGGCAACAGCAATGGATGAAGACCTGGAAGAGGAACTGGATGAAAAAGATGAGAAGTCCATGATGTGTCCTCCAGGCATGCATAAATGGAAGCTGGAGCAGTGTATGGTGTGCACCGTATGCGGAGATTGCACAGGCTATGGAGCGAGCTGTGTCAGCAGTGGGCGTCCTGACAGAGTACCTGGGGGGTAAGGAAACATCTGGAAATGCACTTGCTACAGGGTGGTGAATGGCTAAAGCATACGTTGAATGTAAACTGGTTTTGATACGTTCTTAAACTTCAGTCTAAGATAATATTCCATCTAAAAAGAGTCTGTGCTTATAAAATTGAAGTAGGTTAAAATTTTTGTAAATAGCTTGTGGTGGTTGCAGATGATTTAGTTATAAATGCCTTTTTTTTTTTTCCATTTCTTTAGCGTATAGTTCTTTATTAGATAGAAACTGTTGAATATGAACACTAATCTGTCTCCTGAGAGAGCTGCTGGCTCTGGGAAAACCTTTCTTCTTACTGTGATGGAAGTTTTTTATCTTGCTGTTCCAGTTGCTTTTATCTAATACTTCACGGTTCAGCTGCACAAAGGGCCACCGCTTTCTTTACATATTGCTGTTACTATTTCTCCAGCGTTGCACGTGCTCATCGTTCTCTTGTTCATGTTTTCATGTGGTTTATGTTCAATTAAATGAAGAAAAGTTAATGCTTAGAAGTCAGTTCAGATACGTATGGTCAGCGTATGCTCCCTGGCACCACACAACAGCAGCTAGGATTTAAACTAGCTATACTTTTTCTTAGGAAAAAATTACGTCTGTAGACAGAAAAAGCTAACAGTGTATATTTTAATTACCAAGGCATTGGTAACACATGAAAATAAAAGGTAGTGATAAAGCAACTCTGTTTGCTGCAGAATCTGTGGCTGTGGCTCAGGTGAGTCGGGCTGCGCTGTATGTGGCTGCTGCAAGGCGTGTGCTAGAGAACTGGATGGCCAGGAGGCAAGGCAAAGAGGAATCCTCGATGCTGTAAAAGAGATGATACCTTTAGATCTCTTGCTGGGTAAGTGGTATCCAATTAGCAGGTTGGCTTGTAATTTTCTTGTTTACTGCACTTTTTTGTTTTCCTCAGTACATCTATTTATACTCTTGAATAAACTCAATCCTGCAGTTGACTTTTGAAACTTGAATTGACATAACATATTAGTTTAGAAATAGGTTTGTTCTTTTCAGTTAATATTTCAGTTAGTATTTGGATTCTTCTGTGTGGTAAAACTTTGTATCTTAAGTAATGCAGTTTTTTCTTTCTAATCAAATTACTGAACTTTTAGACTTAAAGGACAATTTTAGTATACTACTGTTAAAATTGATAAAATGTTGCATAGCAGGCACATTTGTGTATTGGTGATATAGCAAAGTGAAATTCATTCTGGTAAGTGAAATATTTTAAACTTGCCTTTACTGTGGACATGTGTGCCATTTTGACCTATATTGTTACTACACTAATGCTGATACTACAAAATTGATCTTGTCCTTTTTTGATAGCCTGAATATTTTTCTATAATCTTTTTATCAGCAGGGATTTTGCAGTCACATAAAAGACATGGAATACTGTTTCTTGAAAACTTTTTTTTCTTCTCAGAAATCATCAGAAAGAAAGAGCTGCCAGGAATGTGGAAATTATTTATTAAAAAAAAAAACCAAACAAAAAAACCACCTTCCACCCCTACACCCCATGAAAAATACCCACTTTAGGGGAAACATACCAACTGGTGTGTTTATTGGAAAATATGTTTTGGGATCTTGCCTTGTAAGATCTTTTATCACAGCATTTTTAATATTGTATTCTCTGTTCTTAGAGCTGGGAAATTACAGGTTTTGGGGGATCAGACTTGCATTTTTTTCAATATTTAGGTTTACATAGAGAACTTAACCCTGCGTGTATAAAGTATCTGATATAGAAAAGTACCATAAAATAATCAGATGCATGACTTTGAAATATTTATACATCTCACCATTTGGGAGAGAGGTAATAATAATAATAATAAAATATATTCTATATATGTGTGTGTGGCATTTTTTTCCACCAACCAAAAGTTAAATAAAAGCTAGTAGGTTCTCTTGATAAATTAACACTAAGGACTCCAAATAATTTCACTGTGCAGTCCTGATACTTCCATATAGATATTTCTAAATGTAATTTGCTTATATATGGCTATCACAGAAGTAGGTTTATACTGATGGTAACCATGGCATTAGCAGCTCAGCCTCATAGCTCTATTCTTATGAGTGACCAGGGAGGAGTTCTGGTTTTTGTGCTAACATCTGCTTTGCTAACTCCTCTCCTAGCAGGACAGACAACAGCTCTTGGCCCTGTGTTGGGCTTGGCAGTGTGAGGTGAGGGCATTGCCTACATTTGTCTACATAAAAGTGACAGTGCCTCCAGGTGGAGTTTTTATTTTATACTGGAGGCGAGGTATATTTTTTTGATGTTGTTGCCATTTGCTGAAAAAAATATTGAAAAAAGGTAGTGCTTGCAGTAGTTTTATCACTGTTTGTTTCAATTTCCTATTACATTAGCTAGTTTGAAAGTCAGATTTGTGTACATTAAAGTAATTGCATGCTCCTTAGTAAGCACGGAACACATAGTGGTAAAGCATTCTTAAAATAAAAAAATATCTAATCTATTCAAAATGTTTTAAAAATACAAGTAATTTTATGCTTGTTTTAATAATAATCCTTTCTGAAACTTTTTGGGACAAAATTTAAATAAACATGACCACGCATAACTGAATATAAATATATATATGCCTAATAGAAAGAAAGTACTGCATATCATTCAGTGATGTTCAAATGGTGGCAGATCAATGAAAACTAGGAAATTCAGATATAAGGCCAAAAACTCTTCTCCAGATTTGCTCAATGCCCTTCATTATTTCCAAATACTGTGTAGGATTCATGTAAAGAGCAGGCAGTAGGTATGCTTCAGTTTTTATGTACTTAACTTCTAGAGTTTATTACCATCATAACAATTTTTAAATACAATTTTATGTATTTTATTTTCTCAATCTATGTAGCTGTCCCTGTTCCTGGTGTTAATATTGAAGAACACCTTCAGTTACGTCAAGAAGAAAAACGGCAACGTGTGAATAGGAGACATAGATTGGAAGAAGGAAGGGGTAAGTGAGTTTCTTATTGATGAGAGGCTTGAATAGTTTAAGCAAACTTCTTAGTCTGTTTTCTAAGAATGGAAATCAGTGAGTTTTGCTCCAGTGAGCTAATACAGTAACCAAACAAAATTCAGAACCTGAATAGCCAGCTTATGCTGTTGAGGCTACTTTTGGGTATTTGTGAAAAATGTGCTTGTTTAACAAAGTCTGCTCATAATCAGGATTTTAATGGTGGACAGTAGCAATCTATATCACTTTGATATAGTCAACTCTCATATTTTGCTGTTTCCTAGTTGAATAATAGTTTTAAAAAACGTAAAAGCTAAAACATTGTTTATATGAAGAGTTTATATGCCTTTTTGTATGAAGACTTGAAATGACAGAAGGCTGGTTCAGTGCTAGTTACCTATAACATGGATAATTTTATTACTATTAAAGTATTGAGTTCCTCTTGTATACTATTAAGGGAATGTATTGTTTTATAAAATGAACTTTTGTATAGTTAAATAGCATGAAAAAAATTATACATTGAATTAAAAACCAAACCAAAACACTGCATCATTTAAAAGTTTTCTTGCCTTGTCTGTTATCTACCTTGGGAATTATTGTTGATTTTCCACACAAACAATATGTACTTTAACAGGTTTTTGGTATTCTTGTTTTTTTAATACCTCTGTGTCTTAAACCTTTAAATAATGAAAGTTGAGAGATTTGGAGTGATATGAATCATATTTTAGTGAAGTATTACAATTTGCTTGGTAAGATTATTTTGTGTTGAGAAACAACTATTGGAATTTTATGCTTTTCAGTTTCCTGCTCTCTTCCTTTTAGGAGCTAGACACTTTTTTGCTCAGATGCAAAAGATGCATTGTGATCATACTTAGTTCCTAGACTCCATGCCAGTGAATCTTGTGGGGAAAATTGTGGCTTTATTTCACTTGCTTGTAAGAAATTACTGGTCTCACCACAAATAAGGAACAACAAGGGAGAGAAAGCTGATGGTTTCATATGCATGCGGAAAAGGATGGTTTATTTTTCTTTGAGGCTTTGTGGTTAATTTTAGTTGTGAGGTGGAGAGGGGAAGCCTTTTATTTTTTGTTTTGTCTAGGTCGTGTTGGAGCTGCATTGCATACTGCTCACAAATATTAGTTACAGTTAACAATGATTTTTTCTTAAATATGCAATGAATACCTGGATATTACTGAAAGCTGCAGCTGTTCAGCCCAGAAAGGTAATGATGACATTAGTCAGTTAAAGACCAGACTGACTGTTGGGGTCTTTCAGGTACACAGTGTTTTGTTTGTTAAGGTTACGATATTTGGGTTGTAGTGTCCTAATCTGTGGCTTTTATTTTTCATGCCAGATAAGTGTGAAACAAATCATGTGTAGTTTTTGATAGTCAGGAACAGGATCCATTACTGAATGTTGCCGATCACTCTTTAGTTACAAGGTGACCTTTATTTAATACACCTGTTTTCAGTAGATCTGGAATGTCTTATAAACAAGAAGACTATGAAAGATTTTGAAGGAAACATGGAAATATTTTGTGCCTAAAACAAGCAAGCAAACAAACAGAAAATCACAAATCTTTCACTCTGTTTCCTGCTGAATGTTTTTAAACAGGAATAAAGTTTAGGACAAAAGTGTAAGAGCACAAGTGCCAGAAGTACACTGATTTCCACAGTGCAGGTTTTTAAGTGGTCTAATAGTTTGTGCTTCTTTACCAAACCTCCAAATTTAGTCCTGTTACAGTGACATCTGATTTAAAATATGTTCTCGTGATCCACTTGAATTAAGGGAGAAAATGATGGTTATGTCTACAGGTTTGACAATCATTTTAACTCCTTCATGAGGTCAGTTGTGGTTTCTTCTGTGGAAGATGAGTACGCTCATCTTTATATGCATTTTTTCTGCAAATATGAAGTAAAGAATTTCAGTATTCTGGGAAGGAGAAGTAGTTGTCATGGAAGGCTACAATATCAGTGGCCTTGTTAAATGTTATATTTTCAATCAAGAGCAGTTAACTAATCTCAAATATCTTCCAAGCCAAAGTAACCTACTAGTGTTGTGAGGGACCTGTGTATATGCTGTTCAGTAGCTCTAAGCTGAGTGGTAAGTAACTTCAGAAATTTTAGGCACTTATGATGATTTCTGTTTTTTATCTTGAAATGGCAGTCACAACAGATTAAATTATACTTGCTATGACAGAATTGTAACCAGTAAATATGTTTAGAATCAGTTATTCATGTTACTTCGCTCAAGAAATAACTTTTATTTTAATGACAAATTAGATCCTTAAAATTAACAGTAGAAAAAAAGTCAGTTTGGGATTATAGATATATTATTTACAAAAATACATGAGTTTCTTAGTATTGGTTGTATTTCTTTGCTCTTTTCAGTGCAACAAGTATATACAGTATGTTCAGGTGACTAGTTTTTCTCCTTTTCTGTGATGGCGGTAGAGCTACTTCACTCAGCTGCTTCTTTCTGCTTCTGGCTTAATGGCCGTTGTAAGAGCAGTGAAGAGGGCTCAAAATCAATTCAACATCTTTGATTCTGGTGTATGACTTCTTGAGAAATAAAGCCAGCTGCATTCATCACAGCCTCTATGCTAAATCATAATTTCCCAACGTAATTATTGATTGATCTTTCACTGTTTTTCAAGTCCTGGTGAGAAGTGAAGGAGCTGATGTACCATAGAAAGAAATGTTTGTTGTTTTTCGAGCTGGTTTAGAGCTTGATGTGAGTGGTGGGAGGCGAGGATAGGACTAGCTGCACTTCATTATTTTTTGTAGTAATGAGGAAGTTTTGTATGTTAAAATGTTCAGAACATAGATTATTTTTCCTTTCCTATCAAACTCCAATTATTTGTTAGTCTTCGAGGCATTAAATTATGCCTTGATGGAATACGGAAATTCCTGGGCCACATTGTACAATTAAAACAGTAAAGCTAGATTATAATTTACTGGGGTGAACCAATCTTGAAAGCTGTTCCTACAACTTTTTCAGATCGATATTTGAAGTAATAGAATTTAGAAACAGTCTAAGATTTCAGTTTGTTGCTTAAAGATAATTATTTTTTTTTTTCAGAAGGCTGTGAGAATGTGGAAATAGCTTTTAAAACAAGTTATATTTAACTAATACACTGAAAATACAGAAATAACTCTTAACATGGAGATAATAAATGGTCTCTTTCTTCACTGGTATTTCACTACTTCTGTTTCTCAGCCGATGATATAAAAACCTTTAGATGTTGATAGCTGAGCTGCAGATTTGCTGTGTAATTAACCAAGGTTTAGCTTTTGATAGCCTTTTAAAAAGGGAAGATTATTTTCCTTCAATCTTACTGTACTTGGAACAACAAAAAAACCCACAGGAAGTTGATTAATTGTAGTTAAAGCTCCTGTCTGTTGGGGGAATGTTATCTGAGGCTGCCTTTTTTTGGGCAATTCTTTTTTTTTTTTTAAGTGGAACTGATTCAGTTAATACTGTAGTAGGCTGAGTATCATATAAATCTGTTTAACATCTGCCCAAGCCACTATGAGCTTGAATTCAGTTTGTCAGTAACACTATTCTTTGTTCATTGCTGAACATGTGCCTAGATGCACAGCAGAGCTATCTATTCAAATCCAATATTTTTAATTATTAGTGCAGCTTTTTTCTATGGTTTTATTTAAATATTTATTTTGATCCTTTCAGGATCTAGGGATTATATGTGTTTCAAAGTTTCTTTAAACAAACCAAAAGCAAACAAGCAAAAATACCTTTTTACTTGACAGAATATCAGACTGTTGCCTGACTTTGTTTAAGAATGCTTTCAAGAGAAAGCTGTAAGCTTTTGTCCTTAATGACCAGCAGGTATGGTTCTGTGAAATTATATGGTTATGCTTGAGTTTGTGATTTCTGCCAGAAAGAGGTGTTTATTGTTAATAAAATTATTTTTAAAGTAGAAATATTTGTTTCTACTATAGCTTTAGATTTGCAGTAGACTCAATGAGAACATTTCTAGTTTATACTTAGTGTTTTAATTTACCTCGTGTTTATATACAGAAACGCATCTTTGACATTTATTTAACAGTATATACAAAGTCAGCTGTTTAGAAGAAAGTGACAAAATTACGATTATCGTAAATCTTACTTCCATCTTATTGTCTGTCTCACCCAAATTGCCCTATGTGCTTGTATCTGCTAGCCTGCATCTCCTTCCCTTATAAAAAAACCCTAATAATTTTTCTTACGTCTGATTTGTATGATGTGTCAGTAGAAAAGAACTTTAAGAACATGCGAAGAGGCATGTAGCCTGTTTTTACTTTTACTACTTTGAACAAAAGAAGCAAACTGCAATTAATTTTAGTTGCCTGCATGGCACAGTGACATTTTCCATTAATATTTCTAGCATAATAATAAATGGCTATTCATGGTATGAAAAATAAGATTTTTAAAGTACATGCACCTTAACTATTATTCTTGCCTCACAGGAATGTTAAATTTTGTTTCCCTTAAGGCTATAGAGATGGGGTGTTATCTCGGTATGTTTTCTACTTTTAGTGGAATGAAACTAAGCATTTGTCCCCAGTTTCATTTTCTGAAATACTTTTTTTTTTTAAATTTACCTCCTGTTGACCTATTAGCTAACTATTTTTCTATATTAGAGTCTTGTCTCTCTATTTTATTATTTTAAACAAACAAAAGAAAACAAACACAAAACAAAACAAAAAACAAAACCACAAAAAAACCCACCTGTCTTTTCTCTTACAAGAAGCCAAAAATAGGGTTTTACAACATGAAGTCCCATACAACGTAGGTCTTGCTTTTGCAACCTTAATTTATACTATTTTTGTATGTTTTCCATGATGTAATTTTCAGTTGTCTGGTCATGTACTATTTTTTCAGATAGCCTCCTACATTCTGGTATAGGAGTCACCGCTTGAGACCATTGATTTCAGTCTTCTGTAATCATGGCTTGCCAAATAGGAGTATTTGAAAGAAAGGTACTAGAAGAAATCAAAATATGTGTAATATAAATTCAAATCAAACAGTAAACTCTTTGATAGCTCTGCCTAACAGCATAGATGACCAAGATTGCAAAAGCACGTAAGTGCATGTGGAATAATGTTAATTGTGTAAGTTTTCCTGTAGTGCATTGCCTTATTTAATCAAAGCATTCTATTTTGCTAGAAAATGAAATTATTTCTGTGGATAAATGTTTTTCTCCTTTACACTCTTAATTCACTACCAGACAAAGTCCACATTGAAAGGCCTGGATCCTGCAGGATTAAGAAAGAAAAGCTAATCTTTACATTTCCTAGGCTAGGGATATTTAATCTTGCACTTTAGCTAGGGAAAAGCATTCTGTAAAAAATAAAGGGAAAGAGTGAATGTCATTTTGCACCATATAGCAACTGATTTAAAATAGCAGCATTACAGTCTACCAGTGACTCTGTTTACCTCTGTAACCTGAGCCACTAAAATAATTGAGAATAGTAGTAGGTTGTTATTCCCCATGTAGATCTGTTAGAGGACTTTTTCACACAATACTCTGCAGGCATTTATTTAACAAAATAGAGGAAGCGTCTAATGCATGGCTGAATTGTTGTACCGCTAAATTTCTATAGTACTTAAACACTGCTCCTTTTATACAGGCAAACTCAGATGTAAGCAGAGAGCAGATATGGCCTGTATGAATTATTCTAGTGTTTTATTTACTGTGGCTTTATTTTAGAGGGAGAGGAGGTACTTTAGGTACTTTACATCGTGCCAGCACACGACTGAACATTCAGGCATCGTAATGTAATCAAAATGTAGATATTTCCTTACACATTATGATAATGTTAGACATTTTGCATGCATAAAAAGCCAAAGAGGATGACAGGCTTGCACACCCTGTTACATGGATTGCATACAAATTATTATGAAATGGAGGTATATTGCATTTAACTTATGTTGGATTCACATTCTTCACACAATGGGTGGGAATGTAGAGCAAAGATAAATCCTGCTTTGGTCAGAAGGTTTTAAATACTCATGGCCTGGATGGGTGTACTGTTCAATGGATCAAGAACTGACTGGAGGGCCATGCCCAAAGAGTTGTGGTGAACGGAGCCAAATCCAGTTGGTGGCCGATCACAAGTGGTGTTCCCCACGGCTCAGTATTCGGACCAGTTCGGTTTAATCCCTTAGTCAGTTATCTGGGTGAAGGGATCAAGTGCACCCTTAGTAAGTTTGCAGATGACACCAAATTGGGTGGGAGTGTTGATCTGCTAGAGCGTAGGAAGACCATACAGAGGGATATGGACCGGCTGGATCGTTGAGCTGAGGCCAGTTGTATGAGGTTTAACAAGGCCGAGTGACTGGTCCTGCACTTGGGTCACAAAAACCCCATGCAGCGCTACAGACTTGGGGAAGAGTGGCTGGAAAGCTGCCTGGCAGAAAAGGACCTGAGTGTGTTGGTCAACAGCCGACGGAACATGGGCCAGCAGTATGCCCAGGTGGCCAAAAAGGTTGAGACCATCCTGGCTTGTATCAGGAATAGTGTGGGCAGCAGGACTAGGGAAGTGATTGTGCCACTGGTGAGGCCCCACCTTGAATCCTGTGTTCAGTTTTAGGCCCTTCACTACAAGAAGGATGTTGAAATACTAGAGAGAGTGCAGAGGAGGCAATGAAGCTGGTGAGGGGCCTGGAGCACAAGTCTCATGAGGAGCAGCTGAGGGAACTGGGGCTCTTTATCCTGGAGAAAAGGAGGCTGAGGCGAGACCTTATCACTGTCTACAACTACCTGAAAGGAGGTTGTAGCATGGAGGGTGTTGGTCTCTTCTTTGGGGGAGTGTAATTCAGATAAGTGGCCTGGCTACTGTAGGCATCTGTGTGCTGACACCATGCTGGAACTGATGGCTGTTTATGCTTTGTAAACGTTCTCTATCTCCCAAATCTCCTGTAGTTCTGTTACTCAGCCTAATGTACCTCACTTCCTTCTGTCCTCCTGAAATTTTTTTTTTTTTTTTTTTTGTGTGTGTGTGTGCTATCTTTGTTCTTAACATAAAATGCTGTGTCTTGTCCATTGGTCTGTTTGTTGTATGGACATTTTCTGGAACTTCAGAATTTTTTGCCTGAGCTATTTAGAGACACATCTTCACATGTTCTGTTTGATCATCCACAAATATCTTAGATCCACACACTTCAAGCCAGAATTTGCAGTCTTTGTATCTCTTTTTGTATCTCTGAGTTTAACTTCTGTCATATTGTCATGTCCATTTCCTATTTGTTGGGCTTTTCATTTCATTAGAAACTTCTCAATAAGGAAGTCCAATTACTTTTTTCCTTTTTTTTTTTCCTTTGTTTCTTGTCTTATTTTCTCCTGTTCTTCATCCAGCTTTCCTCTTTATCTTTTGTCCTTCAGATGATTTTAGCTCTCATACTCTGCTTGTCACTTGTCTCTCCCCTTTCTTGCTTCTTCCTGGTCTGCCTCAGTAGACTCCTCAGTATCTCCCCTCCAATTTGGAAAAAAGGAAAGCATAGTATAATTTTTTCTTTAAGTCTAAACACTGGGAAGTAGTATATTAAACACAGTAAGTGGCCTGGCAGAAAGTAGTCTTTACCAAAAATTTATCTATTAAATGGAAGCTCCAGCTGAAGGAAGACTGAAAAGTAGGAGCAATGGCAAGATAACTAAAGGAAGAGTCTCCGAGATGAAGGTAAAGCAAAACCAAAGTCTGATCGTTGATCATCAGGAGTTCTTAATTAACAAAGGGACTTATTCTGTAATAAGGAGAGTCCAGATAAATACAGTAGAACCAAAACAAAAAAATCTGTGCTGTGTGTAGAAACATACATGATTAATGAGATTTTTGGCCTTTATATTAGTTAAGACATGTGTGAATATCAAAACTAGAGGTAAAGGCAGTAATGGATATTTAAAACTTTTAATTTTCTTTTTTTAACTTAATACTAAAATTTGGAAGTTTCTTTGTATGAAGTCAAGTTTCTTCATCTGGAAGTTCTAAAGCTAGAAAGATTTGGCCCAACTTCTACTGAAGTTGCTTTCTGTACTATTAGCAAAGGAACTAACTGATGGACTAAAGCTGATGGTAGGAAATGTGAGACAATGGGCATTTATGAAAAGTTAGCCTACACTAACTTGTCAATAAAGTTCAGCTACAGAAGTAGAGTATCAGTGATTTTGGGGAAGGAATACTTGTTTTCAAAGTAAGCTGTGACACAAAGCCTAATTTTAGGGGGTTTTCATTTTGGGGTGGTTTGTTTGTTTGGGTGTTTGGTGGTGTGTGCTTTTTTTTTTTTTGTTCTGTTCTGAAAGTCAATGTAGGGACTGGGACCTTGCCATTAGCAGGATTAACTGCTTCTGATTCATTATTTCCATTGAATGTGAGACTTCTGGAAGAAGGAGATACCTCCAAAGAAATTCTTGATGGCATATTTAACCTTTAAAATAGAGGAAAAAATAGAGTTGTGAGGAACAAATTACTGGTCCATGATCTACATATAATCAGCCTCAATTAATACAGCACTGCTTGGGTCTAGACTTTAGGAAGAAAAAGTAGCGTGGCAAAAGTTTTAAGTGCAGGCATCATTGCTTTCTTCAAATACAAATCTTCTCTTGAAGACCTTTATGTAGATGGGAAATATTTTAAAATAAGTAACTTCATTAGATTTCAAAATTAGGAAGTAGATAGGAAAAAAATCATAGAATTTGAATAATTTTCTTCATGGAACAGGTGTTTTTGGATAGCTATTTTCTTTATAACTGACAACTCTTCATTTTAAATATGACAATAACAGTTGTATGGTTGTGTTTTCTAAATTTAGCATTGGTATGATGATATTGTTCCAAGTTAGGATTTTGAATGTAATATTGTAGCATGCAAGAGATGATAATTAATCTTTTTAACTATTAAAGACAGTGATGGATATTTGCTATCAAATTTTACTCCAGTGTTGATCTGTATTTCCATTGGCTTGGAGTACATTGCATACTTACAAGTTCAGGTAAAACTGTCATTGTGGGATATTTGTTGTTCCTTTGCATAACGTTTTGGTCTTATTATCAAGAAATGGCAACTTTATTTTTTTCATTTAGGGCATTTGAATTTAGGATAACAGGATTATTAAATAAGTATTATTCTTTTTTTTTCGTTGTTTTTAATTTGGATTTTGTTTTAACACACTGTTTCCATTTTGTGAGTTTTCCTATGCATGTGCAAAATGTTTCTCCTCAGGCCCCCTTGTATTTCCTGGTCCTATTTTTATGAACCATCGAGAACAGGCTCTAGCCAGAATCAGACCCCATCCAGCACAGCTAAAGCATAAACGGGACAAGCACAAAGGTATTTAGTCTTCCTTATTGGCTGGGGTGGAAATAAGCACATCCTCCCAGTCACTTCTTCTGTGCACTCAATCTGTCTTTCCAAAGAACTGCACAAAATGGGTTCTACCTTTCTTCTTGTTAGTATCTTGTTACCTGAGGAGAAAAAAAATGCAATTAAATGTTGACCTTTTTAAGAGTGTAAATGTTTGGTAGTCTGCATCAACTTTCTTTTCTTTTATTTCCTTTTTTTTTTTTTTTTTTTATGAAATATGCATTGTCTATGTGTCTTTTGTGTCTTTTCTAATTTCTAATGCTATCTCACTCCTAAGGTTCTTTAATTTTACTGTAGGAAACTTAACTCCTTCCAGTGATTCAGACTACTACATTGCATTTTTTTTTTTTTTCAACCTCTTTGTTCTTTATCTGGGGTCATCCCTTTAACATATCAATTCCAGTCTTCTTAATTCTAGCATATAATTTTTCACAGGTATGTTATCTTTTAACAAGCTGTTTTTAGAAATGAAATATGTAAAGTAATATAATTTTTTTTTACTAGTTTTGAATGAGGAGAAGACAAATCAAAGCACAGGGTTTGTGCTGCAATATTTGTGAGTGAAATGTTCATTTGCAGAATGTAAGTAAGGAGGTATCTTTAATATTTTAGATGGTTTTGTATGTCTGGAAGACTACTTCACTATGCCTTGAATTTCTGAATGTGTAATTTGTTCAGATACAAGTGTTTTGTTTTGTTTTTAGGAAGAGGTAGTGTGTTGCTAAAAATTTCAGCTGAATTAATTTAAGTTGACCTGTGTCAAATCTGATCACAGTTTGTATATATCTGTATATAGATACATCTGTACAAATGTATTTACATATGAAGGATAAATAAGTAAAGTGTAGATTAGAGACCTGATCAAAGTAAGTAGAAAGCTGCTGCTCCTCCTGGTAAGGGCCCAGAACAATTCAGCTATTTTTTAAAGAATATCTAAATATGGGAAGAATTGTTAGAATGGCATTTCAGGTGAATTAATGGAAGTTAGTGAGAGAATTTGGCATGTATGCAAACAAAATGTATGACAGTTTGAAGCTTTTTAGGATATGATTTTGGTCTATATGGGTGATAGACCGTACCCCGTTATGAACATAATGGATCATGAACTCATCTTAAGTTTATTTTATGGAAATGGAGGCAAAATCTGGTCCTTGGTATTTGCATAACATATATTCCATGTATTTGGAAAACATATCATCTGAGCTTTAAGTTGTGATGGATTAAATAGAATAACCTGTCATTATTTCCCTGGGAGAGATGGGATGCTAGAAGACAAAACATACAGAACATAAGTGCTATCATTTGAGTGACAGTTTGCTGCTGAGCAGTATTTTTGGACTGGATACTACTGCTAGTGTTGTACTACCTGCAAACCCTTGACCTCACAGGCATGTGCATAGAGGAGTATGTTCATCCTACCTACATCTGTACTTTTAGGGCATGTTTTTGTAGTTGGAGCTTGCTTCAGCTCAAGTATCTCCTTACAAGAGGTATATTCATTAGTGTCATTTTTAGGTCTGCATTGGTTCTTGGAGTTGTAAGGACTATGCAAACATCTGTATTGTGCTGAAAGATGTTGTCAGGTATGCTCTGTAGAACCAAACATTTTTCCTTGAGGAGGGCTATATGCAAAGAAACATTCAGTTTCTTTTAGTTCTTTGTCCCTTATGCAAAACAGATAAGGAAGATTGTGACATCTTTACAAGTAAACTTTTGAGAGCCTTCACCGCCTCAGAAGATTGCTTCTCAACAAATGATTATAAATTCCACTAGAAATGCCCCATAACTTCTGGAAGAGCTTCCAAAGGAAAAAGGAATACCAGTGGATTGTTATAAAAATAATGGGGAAGGTGGGAATCATGAATAAGATAAGTATAATCTCATCTTCAAAGGCGTGCCTCTTTTACTACACATAGAATGTAAAAAAAAAAAAAAATCAAATAATCTGAGGTAAGAATGTTGGCTTCAGCAAAAGGACACTGTAACACTGAAATCATCATGTTGTTTTCTTTTACTTTTGAATGTGATGCTTTCCAAACCAGCATTCTTACTTCGAGGTATCTGAACTCCTCACGCCAACCACTCCTTGAGGATTTTCAGGCAAGGAGAACTTATTTTAACTGGTAGTACTGATGAGGCCAGTACTAAACTTGCTGGTACCTTTTACTGTTTCTCTGCTTGTTTAAAGTTAAATGTGAAAAAGCTGCTTCAGGACTGACAGTTACGGCCTAATTTTTAAAAAGTATATTTGATACGTACTTGTATGTATTATCAAATCTACATGTTTTTCACTTCTTGTGGAATTCTGTTGAATTTCCAAGTTGAAGACACCTTTAATTTCATCAAAATACCCATTTTCTGGAAAGCTTGTCATTTGCTCATTTCACCTTTTTATGGTCTGTGTATCACAATCCTTGTTACTACAAAAAATGCATGCTAGGCATAATCATAATCTTTCTGATCTATGTCTGTGTCTCCATCACAGTTATAGATAGAAAAGAGTAGGTATCACCTTCTTGGTATTCATGGAGTGTTTTGACACTAAGAAGAAATATGAGCTTGTGCTTCATCCACAGTCTTTAATGAGGCAGTCAATTCCCAATCTGAGCCTGCAGTCCCCACGGACTTCATCACTGGAGATCTGAGTAAAAAAGATTAACGAAAGTCTGTAGAATTTTCTCAGTTGTAGAAATGAATGGAATAACAATTAGAAACAGAGGAAGCTCCTGGAGTCAATTAAAGTTCTGCAAGGAAATGCCACCTTTCTCCTGTATTTGGGAGCAGTGTAAATGAAAAAATATTCTAAACAGTATGAAACCAAATACCCTCGGACAAAAGGCAGTATAAAGCTGAACCTGCTTGGATGGGACAAGCTATATCTCAGCCATTTTGCAAATGCTAATACCAAATTATCAGATGTTCAAGAAAATTTACTTGTTAACTGTAAAATACAGAGTCTACAGGGTAATTGAAAGCACTCACTGGAAAAAGGTGACTATGAAAACCTATATGTAAGACTCAATAGAAGTAAATTAATAGTTATCTTTGTATGTTCCCTATTGACATTCCTGTATTCTCATAGTCTTGTTTTCATGTGCTAAGTGTTCCTGAAGAAGTTCAAAACACAACTGAAGACATGTTGCCTAAGACTTTTGCACTTTAAGAAGTTAAAAGTTACACCGAAAATGTTTCAGAGCTGCTTTTTCTTTAGTAGGTTTTTACACGCTGCTGTTAATAAGGAGACACTGTAGACAGGGTCTTGCTTGGAATTTGAGACTTGAAGAACGCAAGAGTATGTCAGACCTCACAGGCATATATAGTCAGCAGCAGTTGTCATGTGTTATTATGACAACAAATGTTAATTTGTTAATAACAGTTATTAATAACAAAGTTCACTTACTCTGTAACAGATTTTTTTCTGCTATTATGAGTCTCTCTCTCTAGTCAGACATCCTTATCATCTTTCATACCAGTCCATCTTTTCCCCACGATTCAGTAATTCTTACTGGAGAGTTAAATTTTATTAGATGAAGTTACCTGGAATTTTGAAGAGCTTATGGATAACTCATCATGTCATGTACTGCAAATGGAGACTTATGTCTATGAACCATTGCGTAGTGGCTGACAGAGGAAGAAACTGCTGAAGAAATTCCCTCTACTGAATCAGTGGATAAAGTATAGCATTGCTATGAACTTTGATTCATTCTCTAGAGTTCAGAAGTTGTTGCTGTTTCCTTCTGTCTCAAAGAAACCCAGTGCTTAAATGACCTACTCTAGAAGTTACACCTGTTAAATTATTTGAAAAGTTATTCTTGTCATTTTCTAAGGTCATTTGGTATCTGTGGAGAACAAGATAACTCGTATATGTGTGCTTTTTTTGTTCACCTGTACATTTAAACTGAATAACCAATTCAAGAAGACAGCATCAAAAACAGCTTTACTGATTTCTGTCCTCTGTTGGAAAGAGGCTAGAGGTGGATCTCCACTCCTCCAAAACATACTACATTTCTATTTGTCAGGCTATCCAGGTCACAGAAATTATCTAAGAATTCATACTATCGATCAAATACACTTCATTTTGTTTATGTATAGCATAGAAAAATAGTATAATGGGTGTACCTTGCCACTGCTCAGTATTAAAATTTTACTTACGTCCAAGTCACATAATGGAATAAGTGATTTGGGCAGCAGTTAATGTTTGTGTTTACTTTTTGGCTGAACTGAACAGGTAAGCAATACTGATACAAAAATTCAGGACACAGTTATTGCTGAGTTTTTAATTTTAATGTAAATGTATTATCACATTATTGTAAGTATTAAGCACTTGTGGTTCTGCTTATCAAATTTCACCTATGAGCTCAAGCAAGCTCTGTAGTAACCTTTCAAGCATCCAATGGATTTAGTTTTCCTCTGCCCTCATAGGATGGATGATTTTCAAAACCAGAGGTAGATTTCTTTTCCCCCTGCACTGTAGCTATAATATTGGTTACAGGTAATTCACCTGAAGCCTGTGGTGGACAGACAAGAAGAGGCTGATCTGTTTAAGTAATGTTGTTGTATATAAAGCCTATAGATGATAATAGGGTATTCAGAACACCCTGTGAGAGTTGAACATCACAGATACTGACCAGTAACTTGAATGATATGTTTTATTTGGGTAAACACTGCTGAACTGAACAAATACATGTTGGCAAATGTTGTGGTATAAAGAGACAGTTATTCTAAGAATTCTTTGTGTATGATTATATTGCATTCAAGCTTTTAATCTGTGGGAAGAAACGCATTTAGCATCTTTAAAAGTACTTTTTCCCTCCTCTGAAAATGGTCAGTGAGAAAAGAAGTAACATCACCCTTACTGCAGCTGAGGAACACTAATAATGCTTTTTCCTCGGGTCTGGACCAAGGGTCCAAGATGCCATTCTGTACCAATGTGTTGGGGTGGGGTTTTTTTGCCAACAAAACTCTCCTTTATTTCTTATAAATTGCTTGACTTATTGCAAGTCTTCCCTTGCTGTTGAGACAATGAACTTTTTCTTTGTTCCTGGAAAGCAGGGGTTTTTGGTAGTAGTGGTATCAGCTAAGAGAACTTTTGAGCATGTTTCACAGAGGGAAAAATTGTCTTCAGAAGTTAAAAATTTTCTAAGGAAAATGGAGTGGTGGAGGGGGGTGAGGGAAGTTGATTCCTTGTGTTTCTGGTTATTTTGCTTTCCTTCCCCAACTGTATGAGATCACAATGACGTGTTTTCATCTTGGTTAAGTTGTTCATGTAGCCCATCCCTCAGTGTTGACTGCAGGAAGAACTTGGAGCTTTTCCTTAGTGCTTTTCTTCTCAGAGACATGAAAGAGTCAAAGTTTCTGTTCAGTGGTAGCCCAGTTGGATAGCACTGGAAGGACTAACTTGCTCTGCTTACAAGGTTCCATTCATTTGACCAGAAGAGTCTCTGCTTTAGTAGTTTTTCTATACTTCCCTTTCAGGAACAGTTGTTTTGATCCTGCTTCTAATGAAATGAATATGTGCACAATTGTTTGAAGAAAAGCAAGTGTGTATCTCCACAGTTAAAATTATTCCTTGAGACATGTAAAGCTTTCTGCATCCACCTTTCACTTAGAGATGTAAAAAAAAAAAATAAATTGGACTGAAAGGGGATGATCCAATTTATTTGCAACCTTATCTCTAAGTGTAAGAGCTTGTAGAACTTGGTTCTCCTGGCCAGTGCTGCTAGAAAAATATATGCATTGGCCATGTAATAGAATGCTCAGATGAACAATATAGAACAAAAGTTTTCCTCTGAAAGTAGGTGGTGGTGCTTTATTTAGTTTTGTATATTTTAGTCAAAAGACATCTTTTTCCTTAAACAAGACTAGCTGAATGTTAATTTTTTTTAGTTACAAATGTTTTATACTTCACATAAATTATTTTAGGGTGCTTATCAAGTTCTGAAGATCCAGCCAATTCAAAACACAAGACAGTTACTAACCACTCAAAGAAGGGAGATAGGAACTCCATTTTCAGTTTGCAAATTTCATACTTTATGTATGGAAGTCAGTTGCCTCTATTCTTGCATTTTTAAATGCTTTAAGAATTTAGCTTTGGAATTTGAAAATGTCAACTCTATAAAACTGCTTTGTTTAAAATCAATTATTTCTTGGATAAGGAATTATAAAATTTGTTTCCTGTGAATGTACTTCTCTCTGCATCTTGCATAATAGTATTTAGTGTTTCATTGAGGGTAATAAGGTGTTATGTTTTCATTTGCAACTTTGGAAAAAATGGGAAAGTATCTAGAATCATCTTATATTTAAAGGCACGATCACATATCTATCATCTGAGAAAATAGCAATCCTAAACTATTTATTAGTAGTTGTTGAAACACTTCAGAGCAGTATGTTTTTCTTACAATGAGGCAGGAAATGCACATACACCTGTTCAGGTGTCTGCAGATCACTCGATACGTCACTGTTACATGACCAGAATACATGTTCTGCTAAATTCTGTTAATATGACCATGCACAGGTGACATGGTTGCTGTGCGTCAAGTTTGTTTGATCATAGGAAGTGCGTGTAGCCATGACACGTACGTACGGATAAGTGTGTTCCTGGCTGGTGACTGTGCATTTACACAGTGGGAGAGCTTTCATCTTTCATTACAGCCATCAGTGATTGAGGGAGAAGGGGGGACAGGGGCCACAGGTAAACTTTCAGAAAAATGAGCATTTATTTTTTCTGCTCCTGTCTGAAAAGCTTGTGTGAAAGAGGGAAGCAGTAAGTAGGCTGCTTGCTGAATAAATAATTCTGGTGACACTATTAGCCCGTAGAACCCTCTCTTGATTGCTTTGGCATGTAGACTTTAATGCAAAAGTAGCCATAAAAAGTTCAAAGGCACTGTATTTGAGAAATAGTTACATTATTACATAAAATACTAGAAGACTTTTAAGGCAGAATTACATGACTGTGAGGAAAAATTCTATATTTTCAAGGGTTTTTTGTTGTTGTTAATAATTTGTCTCTTCATATATGCTTTTGTTCATAACAAGCTGTAGACAGATCTTCAGAAACATTCTACACAATAGATGCTGTTAAAAGAACCTCAAAAATCCAATGGCAGTTGAGAGCCTGACAATTCCTTTACTATGTCTCCATTTCATACATATCCAACATGTAGTCCAAGTATAACTCTTTTGGATGAAGGGCATCCATATTTTCAAATAAGTACTTAATACTTTTAAACCCAATTATTCAAAAGCATTATTTAATACCTGTACACACTGTTCCTTTACAGATGTAAACTACATGGAGGTTCATGTAATTTCTGTACTCAGTAATCACTAGAAAATGGCTTTATTTCCAGACCAGTAAGATTTGTTAAAACTGGTTTGTGATAAAAGTGCCGAAATTACTGTATCAGCAGTTTCCATACAATAAAAAGGAAAGAAAGCTTGAGCAACATATATAAAACCAGAATTATATTTGAAGTCTAGAAGATTTGTAAGTCTGTAAGGGCTATGCTGCACACAATGAATAATGAAGTCTCAGAGTTCGGGCCTTAGCTAATGATGATTCAGGAAAACGTGTAGAAAAAATAAATGTAGACCTAATTTAATAACACCTTGAATGCTTTGGGCAGCAATTGTTTCCTCGTATCAATTTTTGTTAACAAAACAGTAATCGGTTAGAATTTTCACAGAAGCATGGAATTTCCTGTATGTAGTTATTTTTCACTTCATGTGTTTTCTTTCATTTCTCTATGCTAGAGATAGTGTGACTGAAGTCAGATTAAATTATTCATTGTGAAAATGAACTTTCTGTAGATCTTGCTTGGCCAGCTTTCTACACAGATGAAGGTGTTTTAATGGTGACGAGTATGACTGTTTCTCTGTCACATTGGTTTCCTGCTAGTTTTATGAAACCACCTGCCTTTGTGACCCTGTGACCATGTAGTTTAATTATAGTCTAGTTGTTAGATGACTTAAACATTTTGATTTCTTGAGAAGACAGTAGCTTTAAGGAAGTTCATAAATAATACACTTTATTAGTTACTTCAGTGGCTTTATCTGATGCAAGGGCAGTGTGAACTTAGGAACTAACAAGGCACTTCAGACTAAAAGAAATCACGGAAACAAGGTCTAAAAATGCATCTTAAATGGGCAGGAAATGTACTAGTAGCGAGTATGTCAGCATTGTTGAAAATCAGCTGCATAAGCAATTGTTAGTTATGTAAAACAATGACTATGTGGCCAAGTTGGAATTAAAAAAAAAAATCCGTAACAAGTAGTAAATGGGAAAAAAATTAGACCAGGCTATTCCTGTTCAGTCTAACTATGGTGCTTTCTGTCTACTTTGTAGTGCTATGCTATTGAAGAATTAAAGTGATGGTTATGAAGCAAAACTTCTGAAGTGCTTTGAATTTCCTGTTTTGCTGGGCGTTTTTGTCTACTCTTCAGAAGTGTCTGCTTTAGAGGATGTGATGTTTTCCAGTATGTGACTTTGTAGTAGGCTTTTTAGACGCAGAGTTTCTGTCATTTTTCATATCTACTTTGATGCCCCATTTTGAGCTGTCCCTCTTACTATTCTGTGAGTTCTTTCTCCTACCTTACAAATGGTGGGGTGGGGAGTTATTTACTATTCTTGTTCTATTCATTCTTCTAATATAACTCTTTAGAAGACATGGGATATAATTTTAAGGTTTGTTTATAGATGGAAGTGGAGAAAGAGGTGAGAAGGATGCCAGCAAAATCACAACCTACCCACCCGGGGCTGTCCGCTTTGACTGTGAACTGCGAGCTGTGCAAGTCAGCTGTGGATTTCACCATTCAGGTAAAAACAAATAAATAAGTGTTAATTATAGTATAGCTTTTTTTTTTTTTTTTGTTTTGTCATATGTGTTTTCACTGCTTTGCGTTTAATTTTCAATAAAGATGTATACGGGAGCCTTAAAGGTTGAAAAGGTTGCATTATCATGTGGTAGCCTACTATACTGGCCATCAACAATTAAAAGGACTTAAAGTATTGTATATTGAATTACACCAGAGCTTTTAAGCAATTTTTGTAACCATTTGGCAACATCTGCATGGCATAGCTCTAGCCCTCCATGGAGATACCAGCTGGGATGGGTTGTGGAATCTCATATAGTCTTTTAGTGTTTGAGTAGACACTGTTGATTGTGCTGCTCAGAAATACTAAGCAGCACTAGTGCTGTACCATGTTCACATGTGTGCATGTCAGAAAAATGTTCTTTTTGTTTTTCAGTGGTTTTGATGGAGAATGGTGATGTTTACACCTTTGGATATGGGCAGCATGGGCAACTTGGACACGGTGATGTTAATTCCAGGTAAGCTGGTAATCAAAGGACGTGATTTTTGATTGCTATACTGCTGGATAAAAAGTAACTAAGTTTTTTTTTTCTTTTCTGTAGCCAGCAAGTGAAAAAACTCAAATATTGTCCAAATTAAGTTGATACATTCTCATTCTGCACTTATTCCATATAAACCCGCTGCATAGATGCACTTTTAACAGTAACCATACTCATACTCTATAGTTATTTTGTCTATTATATGAAGGCTTCTGTGCATAGTTATTAGCATAGCTTTGATAATTGAGTAGAAAATGTTTCTGTCTGTTCTCTTTGCATATGTGAGAGAATGACATTGAAATCTCATTAGGATTTCTTTTTTTCTACAAAATACTACATATGCAATAATTCAAATATTATGAGATTATAAACTTAGATTAACCTGCTTTTGTTACATTACTGGCAGCAGTTCAGCTATGAAAAAATCTCTTTTGTTTATTGTTCATCTCCCAAATTAAATCACTAAGCTTGAGTCTCAGTTGCATTTTGCGTACACGTACATTAGATGTCAACATGAGAGTGACCTGTTTGTTTTCTTTCTGGTGAAAGATAATAGTGAAGTCAACAGATTCCAGAGAGCTATTTGACTAGCCAGCTACTATTTATCTCCTTAAGTGTGCTCAGTAGCTCTGTAAACTATTTTCTTGGTCTCCATTGACTACAATGAGAACATAGACAACTGAATGTAGGTGTCTTTAATGTGAAGCTCAGTCTCACCCTTGGTATCTCATTTGTTCACTCAAGTAGACAATCAGTGTCCTGCCATAAAAGCAAATGTAATAATGTTATTCTTTGAGCATGCACATATTTTATTTACATGTAAGATGTGGAATTTTGAGTAGTAGGAATCAGTGGGGCTTTGAGTGTGTCCAGTAATTCCCAGTATCCTTATGTAAAAGGCATATAGAGTGGAACATCCATGACGTGTCTTCAGTTCTGCCATTTGTCTTGTAGCAGTGAGATCAAAATTACTTAACGTCTGTCCTTTGGAGACTTCCAAATCATTTCTTTCATCAAGTTTCTGAAGAAATCTTCGTCATCTTAACACTTTTGTTGGATTCACTAAACAAAAGGGGTGGAGTGAAAGAAGAAAGTTAGTTTACTGGAAATGTTACTTTGCATTGACTGCTGTGCCTGATGGTAGTCTCTAAACTGTTTGCATTGGACTGGTGAATGCAGTCAGTGTTTCTGCCTGTGACAGAGCTGTATCAGACAAGTACTTCGTTTTTCAGTCCTAGAAATTCTTGGTTACTTGCTCTAAGCCTCAACTGCATCAGCTGGCAATTCAAATCACTAGCAGAATAAAACTAGTTTCTGTCTTAAAGACTGAAGAGGTACAAACAGCAGTGACATTTGTACTGGTAACTTACTGTCTCCTGTTCCCAACTTTTATGAAATCTCTTGGCTTTTTTGAAGGCATCGGGGCTATCTGCTGTATCTGTCAGAATTTCAGACAGTAAACCCCACATCTGTTGCTTATGTAGGCAGAAACTGGATGGAGACCATATGTGGTTCCAAGTGAAATCCTAGAAGAGAACATGAAACATCCTGTGCCAAAGGATAGTGCTTGACCAGGCCTACAAGCTGAGGAGGTACAAGCAACTTGGCACTGACCTTGAAATTGTTCTATAGCAGACCCTAGACAGTGTCTGAAAAAAAAAAAACCTTGAAGAAATTTGGAGTATGTCCTGTGCATGAGAACTGGCTGTAGTACTATATTGCTGTTTAGCACCGTCATTCAAATGGTAATTTCCTCATTGATGTACTTCTTTTTCCAGCTTTAAGTAGAGATCTCTCCTCTGTCCTCACAGTAAGGGACTCAGAGAAGGAAACAGGGAATCCTAATGCAGAGTTTCCACCTCATTTGGGATGCAGTGGTGCTCAGATGGCCAGCTCCAGCCAGGTCAGTGGTATGTCAGTCATGCAGTGTGTCACATTGCCTGTATTGACCCCAGGAAGACCATCATCTTCTGAATCCAGAAACTAATAATCTACTGTGTTTCCAGGAGAGAGAGAGAGAGAGGAGGAAAAAAAAAAAAAAAGGAAGCACGATTTAGGCAGCATAGCTAGTATAACTAAATATGGGGGCCCCTGAAAGCAAGAACTGTCAGGGAAAATGTAGCAATTCTTGGTTTCATCTGAGGGAGCCATCTTCATTGCCAGATGAAGCAATGATGGAAGTTCCTGGGCGGCAACTGATGACTTATCCTTTCAGAGATTTCTGTCTTACAGTGTAGTGACAGATTTAGTAGTGAGACTGTATTTTAAAATAAGTCTTGAAAATGCTTACCTATTTTGAATTCCACGTGCTTGGTTAGACTTCTCTTTCTCCTTAATAAAGGGGATTCTGGACTCCTCTGTGAGAGTATGGTGAACACCACAAATTCTGCCTGTCTACTTCAGTAGGAATGAGGCAGGTTACATGCCCTAAAAAGGACTTTAGGACTATCTTTTATACACGCAAGCAAACAAAACAGCAGATGAACAGGACAATGTGCTTCTCAGTAAACCATGAATAGAACTGAAATATTGTGGAGGAACAAGGAATATGGACAAGGTGGTGGTATTTTTTACTCCAGCAGAGACTTCAGCCATTCACAGATGGACCACGTAAAAATGCAAGTGATCTTTTTCCTCAGAGGCTATTTTTTCATACCAGTATGCTGGAGCCATTAGACTAGTCTGCATAGGCCTTCTGTAGAAAAATCCAAAGTGACGGATGTTGATGAGCTATTCACCACATGAAGGATTTATCACTCTCTGCTTATTTTCTTCTCAAATTAGATGCTGATGACTAGAAACTCAATGGAAGCAAGAAGTGCTTTGCAGTATCTAGTCTTGATGAAAAATAGTATGTGTTGTATTTGGGTAAGCAAAGGCCTGTTAGCTGATGCTTCTCTTCATAAGCTGGGGCTTGTAACAGAAAGATCCTGGAGTTTTAATTCAAAATTTGCCTCCGTTTCTTGTACAAACTGTTGACGTCAGCACTACATTAGCAAGCACGTGATCTGGTGGTCAAGCTCCAGAAATGGGACAACTGAAGTAAGACAATCCTGATGAAGTCTTGCTTTTGAACGTTCAAGGATAATGTGGAAGAAAACGAACAGACCTACTACAGACAGTCAACTGTGTTCTATTTGAAGACAAAGTGTAGAAACTGTGTCCTACTAATATCTCTAGGAAAAAAAAGTGTTCCATTGTGTTTGACAGGACCATGCTTCCAGGTGTGTTGTGTGATTATCTTACTTCAGCAGTGTTGTGTAGGTCTTATTTACATCTTTTCACCAACTTTCCAGTTACTCAAAAATGTAAAATACTTGGTTGTTGGTTTTTTTGTCTTTTTTGCAGGGGTTGGGGGGGACACACTTTTTTTGTGTGGGGGTTTTTTGTTGTTGATTTTTGTTTGGTTGCTTTTTTGTTTTTTGGTGTGTGTGGTTTGGTGGTGTGTGTTTTTTTTTTTTTTTTGTTCACCGACTCTGCAGTGTACAGGAGTTACTGCTTGTTTCCTTTTACACACTGCGCCCTACCAGCCCATAGTGAACCTGAATTTACAGCACCAGGGTCAGCTGCCCCAAGTGACATCGTTGTACTGTGGGCAGTTCTTGCCTGGATCAGTACCATGGACAGCGATCGCCCCACCAGTTACTGCAGGATGCATTTTCCAAGAGCGCATCTGCTCCCGGAAACGCTGACCCCTCAGGATGGAAGAAGGGTTGAGTGTGGGCTGCCAAAATGCATTTGGACCTTCTGCAGGATCCTGAGTTAGCTGCTGTATGTTTATCTGCTGCTTTTCATTCAGCAATTTTACATTTTCCCAAAGGGTCTCAGGTTACTTTCTGTATAGTTGTGGGTTTGTCTTTTGTGATTGTCTTAAGTACTGGTGTCATATGCAGAAGCCAGAGAATCTGTGAGTGTTTGTCTGTGTGACATTCAACTCCATCACAGAAGAACACTTCTTGCTTTCTCCCATTCAGATTGAAAAACTCTGCTTGTCAAAACTTTGTCCAAAAAGTCTCTCAGACTCTTAAGTGTCTATGCTGAGCTTTCCTGTGTTGAGTTCCAGAGGGACAGGGAAGTGCTCCATAGCATCACAGGTTTTAAATTCCATATACATCAGCCAAACCGACTTATTGTATTTTTCCTAATCCCTCCTCATTTTATGAAGTGAAAATTATTTTTCTGTAATTTTACTTAATTTTGTGATGTACTTAAGTTTCTCACTGTTCACTTCTTTAGTTGATACACTGTAGTTGGCCATTTTAAAAGCTGAGTGACCTTAATAAAAGAGCTAATTAAGAATAGAGCATACTACATCTTTCTACATTCGTTGTTTGTCTGGTTTTGCTCTGCTGCTACCAAGGGAATATCATATGCATCATTCAGATAACATTGTTAGATAGATTCTGTTGACAAACAGAAAGATAAATAGTTTTGGTGTTAATAGCTTGACTTTTATGTAACAAATAGATGAAATATGAACTTTTTTTTTCTTTAAAGCATGATGTTGATAATTCCAAGCCTGCAGCTACCATAGTTTTGAGGCAGAGGAAAAAAAAAAATAATCAAAATATTTCCCTTCAACGGTAATGCTTTTGGATTAGTTCTTAATTATGTTTTGTTTCTGCTTCAGTGCGTTTTCAGGCTTCCTTAAGTTAATGGAGGGCAAATGTAAAGTTTCTTCTGTTTTTTAAAATGTTTCATCATTGGTGCTGCTAAACTTTGATCTCTGTGTCTGTGATCTTACTGGTGCCCAAACCCATGTGCCTCTAAGCCAACAAAGGTTTCTGAAGTTATGGATGTCATGTTGTGCATCCTCTACCAAATTTTATACTGTCCTTCAGTCTCTCCATTTCCACTAGCTTCAGCCACTGGAAGCTGCATTCACCGCAAAGGAATAATTTATTTCTGTGTAACTGTGTTCCCTCTCCTTTATGTCATCAACCTATCTTCATTTTGCATTCCTCTGTTCCACATTTCCATATGTTCACATCTTCCCATCTACCCTTTCCTCTTCCCTACTGAACACATAATGCATCTCCTTCCTCCTACTTTCTTGACTTCTGATTTACCTGCGTTTTAGCCAAAACCAGAACAGACAGATAAGCTGTCTTTATACACATCAGCTGCTAAACAATGACTAGGTAACTGTGGACTGAAAGTTTTCATTCCAATGTAAGACAACCTGTTCTTATTTTAGATTAACCTACTTTTGAAAGTGCGTGCTTAAAAGTAAGTTAGATAGTGCTGCTGTTCTCTGGGGTCAGAGTTTCCAAACATAAGAATTTTTTGGGAATAACTTGTTCTTCAAACTCGCAATCTTTCTAAGTCCACAATAAATTTGAAGTCTTGGTAGACATTCATTATGGGATTCACAGTCTGGTACAAGTTCTTGTAGGCTCCTGTTCACTTTTTTGAGATTGAGATAAAAATTAATTTTTAATATCTCATACTTTAATCTTCTTTCTTGTTTTTATTCTAAGTCATCACTTCAGGTTTTCTTTCTTTCCTTCTTGATCATTCTATTGTGGTTTTTTTCTTCATTTTTACTGTAATGACAAATGTGTTTTCTTATACCTATTTGGGAGACACACAGATTAGAATTTTTCAGATCTTTCTGGAAAACAGTTTGGAGAGGTTTGTTCTTTCCTGAGTCTGAGTTTGATGGAAAGCGGTTTTATATTTCTTAATCTCCATTAAAGTTGGTGGAGGTGGGTAGACCTTCTCTTTATTTTATGATTCCCTAGACAGTGGTTTCAAGAGGGCCATATCAATTTTGCCTTCAGTAATTGTACTAGGGTACCTATCACATAAGACTTGGATTGCTTCATAATGCAAAAAAAAAAAAAAAAATTAATTGGTGCTTAACCAGGATCCTCAATACAGAGGTTTTTTTACTGCTATAGTCCATTGTAATATATTTAATGTAAATACATATACATGCAGACATATTAGTGTAACTACAGTAACTTTAATCCTACAATTATATACTATGCTAATTTTTGAGTTAAATGGAAGAGAGGGTACTTGATCTGGTTCTCTGTAACAAAGAAGGCATAATCTTAAATATTCAGTACAGTCAAACGTTTCTTCATTTAATATGTAATATGTTGCTTGACTCTGGTTCCATATGGTATGTGAACATAGTGAATGTATTTCATGGTGACTGAAAGCCTTATAATACTAATGTATGTGTTAAATGTTGCATAAGCATATATTGATACAAAATTATTTTTTTTTTATATATAGGGGATGTCCAACTTTGGTGCAAGCATTACCAGGTCCCAGTACACAAGTTACTGCTGGAAGCAACCATACAGCTATTCTCTTAATGGATGGCCAAGTTTTCACATTTGGAAGTTTCTCAGTAAGAAAATAATATTTACTTACAGAAATAAGCTAGTAGTTAGTGTATTGTTCAAAGACCTTTTCAAAACTGTTGCTTTTATGGAACTACTCATGACTTCTGCATGTCTTTTTGTGTCTGTTATGTTTAAAAATGTGGCTTCTAATATTATTGTGGTTAGAAAAGCATGATGCCAGAAATTTTTGGTGTTTTTTTACATTTTAGTGAAGATGATGACTTAAAACTGGGTTACTTTATAAGGTGCATGAGTTTTTTCAGACTCTTATTGCAAGTTCCATTGCATATAAATATCTGTTACATATTCTATTATCTGTCTGTTGGCATGTGTTTAAAAAAAAGGCTATTTGCTGTGTGGGCATGCTTCTTCTCCCTTACAACTTTAAATAAAAAATTACCTTGACTTCATCAGCCTACAATGAATTTCCTTTTTGTGAGTGAGGTAGATGGAGTCTGAACAGGTTTATTGCAGCAGTTCTTACTACGTACTTAGATACAGCATAAGAGGTGTTGGTCTATCTCTCAGTAACTAGCTGTAGATAAGAAGTAAGACCCTGGATCTCCAGGTGAGGATGTTAATAAGCATGCTCTTTTTAGCTCAAGTTTGAAATGCTAAGTGATTTTTTGGTATTTTTGAGACGTACGTGGACTGTAAGTCTTACAGTCCAGGTAAGTTTGGAATTGAGTGGCATTTAGACTGAATCTGCATGGTTTTGGGGTTTTTTTTTGTGGGGCGTTTTTGTTGGTTTTGTTTTTTTGTTTTTTTTTCTGTCCTATTAATTGGTTATTTGTTTAGCACTGAAGTTACTCAACTTGAGTATTGAAGGCAAATAAATGCTTCTCTATTTGATTAAGAAGATGGAAAGGAGTGTTATCCATCATGGAGAGTTTCAGTTGCCTTTAAAAAAAGTTACCTCAAATACCTAACTGAATAGTGAAGAGCTTATCTGTCCATAACTTGTTTCTTGTATTTAAACATGTAATACTTCACTAGCCATTGCTTTTTGAAGTAATTTTGTGATAAACTATTTCTTCCAGTTCACTAACTTTGTATGTTGAAACTATTGAAGTAACTTGTTCATCTTTGAGGTTTATTGTTACTGTTACTTATTAATTCTTGCATTCTCCCTGTAGAAAGGTCAGCTTGGTAGACCAATTCTGGATATGCCCTACTGGAATGCAAAGCCAGCACCTATGCCTAATATAGGCTCTAAATACGGACGCAAAGCAACATGGATTGGAGCTAGTGGAGACCAGACTTTTCTCCGGATCGATGAAGCTCTCATTAATTCTCATGTGCTTGCTACATCGGAGATATTTGCCAGCAGGCATATAATAGGCAAGAACTCTTCTCAAATATTTTAAATGCTTATAGAAGTATGAGAGAAAAAATACCTTTGGTCATGGGAACAATAGAGGAGCAACAAGTCAAAAATATGAATGGAATGAATTAAAAATATTTGGCTTTCTAGTTCTACTGCACATAGTGATCCTAGCTCCTTTTGAAATGAATTCTATTAATAAGAATGTAAAAGTGTAAACTTTTGCACTTAAATCTTACTATGGTTTACTTCTTGCTCTAGCAGTATATCTGTTCTTCCCTACTACATTAATGCTTCATGCATAGAAAATGCCATGTAATGAGAGGAGTCTTCATTTTTTTCTGCTCTGTTTGCTCCCTAATCTAGGTTTGGTACCAGCTTCAATATCAGAACCTCCTCCTTTTAAATGTCTTCTGATAAACAAAGTAGATGGCAGTTGCAAAACATTCAATGATTCTGAACAGGAAGATCTTCAAGGTTCTGGTGTGTGTCTGGATCCTGTCTATGATGTTATTTGGAGGCAAGTGTGGATTATAGCTATTAAAGTCATAGTGTAGAAATCCTTTTAAAAATATTTTTGGAAGCTGGAGATTTTATTATGCTCCTTTCCCTAGTAAATGATTTAGTTTTTTGTTTTCCGTGTATCTTTTTTCACAGTTTTGTGACAATTTCTTCAAATAAGCCCAAAACAAGCACCTTCTTTTGCCTAATTTTTTTTTTTTTTTAAATTTTATTTTGTTTTCATCATTCTCATTCCTGGTCAGGTGACCCAAAACTTCTCCACTTATTTAATCTTTCTTTTCTTCTCTTACTTCCATTCATCTCCTAATCACTTAACTGAATATTTTTATTTTCTTGCCATACCAAGCTTCCACAATGTTGTGTCTTAAATCCTTATCTTTCTCTCAGGCATTAGTGGTTAAGACTTTAATAGGAGGAGTGGAGTCATTGTATTCTTTTCAGTTCTGACATTCTGAGAGGTCAAAATAAAATACTTATTTCGATGGCATAGACGTTCAAATTATGGTTGTATTTGTTTTGCTGTCTGGGGGGTGGTTGCTTTCAGTGGTGTATTTGAGCAGGCATAGATCATAAGACCTTGTTTCAAAACAGAATCATAACATCCAGTTCTTTTACAGTGATTTAAAAGCTGTCATCTGACTGCAAGTGATGGATGATTTTTAAACTGTTTGAAGATTTAGAAAAACAGAAGTAATCACAGAATAAATCAGGGAATCAGCTAGTCTGCATTCACCTGGAAAAGATAGTGTCATGTAGAATCATATTTTTAAAAGATCATTGTGTTTATAGGCTACTTACATCCTACTTTAAATGTTTTCATCCCAAACTGAGATTCAAGAACTTAATAGCCACTTAACATCGAAGCATGCATGTTTGCTAGGCATATTTCCTTATCATGACTGTAGTTGTGTATAATGCACACCCCCAAAATTGTTTGGATCTCATTAGCTAAGTACCAGTTCTTAATTAAATTATACTGGGATTTGAAATAAGGAAGAGTAGCACCCACATCCCTTAAAGGTCTTGGTCATATTATCCACGTGATTAAAACATGCTGAACAACTCAGTTTATGAAAAATGTAGTTTATCGATGGCTATGGTAAAGCAGCGAGTTTCAGGGGAGGAAAGGTGATGCCTCTCAATTTGATGTAGCACAATAAAGTGGTTATTCGGCTTGAAGAAGTTCAAATTCACATGGTAAAAATATTACTGTAGATGAGCATGGGTTGAGGCATTTTATTGTCTTGCAGAATTTCAGGGGCTGTAGAACTAAAGCAAGAGGTTAAATGCTTAACTGAAGAGTAGATTCTTGGAGTCTGTGCAGATTTATATCTGTGTGCTATCCCATTCTTGTTTAATAGAAAATATTAGAAGTCTAAAGAAGGGACACGTGAACGAATATGCCTGTTAGCAGTGAAATATTTGGTGTATTAGTTGTTATTCCTGGGCATTTAAAAGAAGGGGGCATTTGAAAGAAGGGGACAGTTTCTCTTTAGAGAGAGACAGCATTCTTGCTTACATAGATTTTAAAGATTTTTCTTCACAGCTTTGTGACTTTTTCAGTTAGTAGTGAAATTCAAGTAGTTAAATAATTTCATATGTATATACATGTGTGCATAAGCTTACACATTGTTCATTAAATTTCTGAATACATATGGTGTCTTATAATATTTTTAGTTTAAGCTATTTCTTTCTGTTAGTTAGACCATCTTAGACCCATTTGGATTTTTAGAACAGCATACCAAGTGAAAATTCCTTTTTTAACTGTTTCTTCCTTTTACATAGTGATGTCAAAGACCTTATTTTATGAGTTTTATTTTTCTCTATGTTAATCTGTAGTATAGAAAGTCTTTGTATTCTTTTGTTTATTTTGCCCTTTCCTATAATCCCGTAAAAAGTCATAAGATGATGTTATCCATTAAAAAAAGCCCAAACAAAATATGTTGGATTTCTCAAGATCTTTTTACTCTTATTTGAAGGTGAGTAACCCTTTCACTTTTGCTTGGCATCTTTATAATTTTTGAGCACATCTGCCATTATATCTAGTACTTTGTTAATTATTTCATGCTTCTTAATAGATTGTGCCATTTTAATATTCATTAGTTCTGAAAAGTGTCTTAACATCATCTGAAATGTGTAAATCCATAATATGACTTTGAAGTACAATAGAATGCCTTTTTTTGTCTATTTGCTAGTGTGTTAAGCTAATAAAGTGTATATGTATTTGGTGTAATGGTTTTCAGTTTTAAGAGTTTGTACTAGCAGATCTACATTTTACATTCAATAGCTTATAAAATTTAATTATAACTTTGGGGGTTGTATTCTTTTAGTTGGTGAAAGGGGTTTTTTTTACTCTGTTTTGTCTCGCTCTAGGTTTCGACCAAATGCTAGGGAGCTGTGGAGTTACAATGCAGTAGTTGCCGACTCCAGACTTCCCTCAGCTCCTGATATGCAGTCCCGGTGTAGTATTTTGAGTCCAGAACTTGCTCTGCCAACAGGTTCCAAAGCTCTAACCACCAGATCTCATGCAGCTTTGCACATTCTAGGTATACATTTGTAGTTGATGAGTCAGAAACTTGGATGAACTAAAGAGGCATTACCTAATGTATAAATGAATTTTAATCTAACAGCTTTCTTACTTTTGTGAGTTAAAATTTCACTGTGTAATCTTTCACCATAAATCTTAGCACTTACGATCTGGCTGATATGCATTATTTTAATCATAATAGTTATCTTCTGCTATCTTAATGATGCTAGAGGATTTTAGACTTCTGATGGAACCTGCTACTAGAGGTCAGCAGACTAAATTAAGAAACCTTCATAGATGATCTTTTGGACATTCTACAGGATAAAGTCAGTACTGTTAAATTAACCTGGAGTCTCTAAAAGACAGGAACAAAGTACTCTTAAATAATCTAAATCTAAATAATCTATTTTTGTTTTAAAGTAAATGAAATATGTAAAATTAGAATTTAGTCTTTGCAGTTTTGTATCATGGGGCACTAGGAGTAATATGATTTTATTTTGTAGTCTAAAAAATAATCATGTATCTTTTAATGTATAAACAAGCCACATTGCAAGATACCCAGTGTTTCAAAGCACAGCTTTGTGATTTATTTTTTAGCTCACTTGCTGGTTGTGATGAGTGATCAGTTCCTCCTTCTGCTCCGTTGTGCGTTAGAGAAGTGCGAAACTTTAAATTCAACGATACTTTCTTGTGTCTGAGTCGGAGTAAGGCACATTAGGTACCCATGTATGTGAAACAAAACGAATTATCTGACAGCTCTCAAATCTGCCCATAATTCTGGTACTTCAACTATTTTTTGGTAATATGGGAAATGTATAAAAGAAAAAAAAATGTGTTGCTGACAATTTCTTTACCATTAGAGAAACTGCAAAGTAGATTTAGTCACATTTCTTGGTTATTCTGGAAAATGAATAAATTAAATGAAATTGATCTTCAGTAACAACGTTGAGGTTCTACAGCAGTTATCCCTGATCTAGTCAAAAAACTATAATGATATTCAGTAGCATATGTATGGTTTAGGGAGAAAGTAGTTAGGTTGCTTTGATCTTTTAACTAATATTCATTTCCATTTTACTGATTATAATCAAAAGTAAGAAATTTTTATTTCTTGATTTTTCTTTCTTTTAGGTTGTCTTGATACTTTGGCTGCTATGCAGGACTTAAAAATGGGTGTAGCAAATACAGAGGAAGAGACTCAAGCAGTAATGAAAGTTTATTCTAAAGAAGACTACAGTGTTGTGAACAGATTTGAAAGTATGTGCACAGTAAAATTTTATACCACAGACTTATTCAGGCTTCTAGAATAAAAGACTAAAATAGATTAAATATTTTTTTGTTGTGTTTTTTTTTTCTGCAGGTCATGGAGGAGGCTGGGGTTATTCAGCCCACTCAGTAGAAGCCATCCGTTTCTGTGCAGATACGGATATTTTGTTAGGTGGTCTTGGTCTTTTTGGAGGTAGAGGTGAATACACTGCTAAAATAAAGGTAAGTTTTTGTGTTTTGTTTTAAACAATAGTATGTTTTAAAATCACAACTTTGGAAATGCTACCTAAAACTGTAATTTTATTTTTGATGAATGAGTGGCTTACTGTATATTAAAAGCATTAGTAATAGAACTAGAGAAGGCTTCTCAGTGAGGAGTAATGAACCTTATGCAGCTAAGGCAGGTGAAGTAGAGAGCTGAGAATTACTATTCTTAGTTGTCAAGAACTAACCCATTCTGGCCTTCACTAAATGCCATCATACAGATGTCTTGAGCAGATGTGGCAGTGGGTAGATTGGTTCTGTGATCTATTTACACAATGCTCAGAGGTCCACCTGCAGAAAATCGGTGTTACGGACTTCAGGTTAGAATCATGTTCTATGTCAAAATACACGAGGGACGGCTTCTCAACAACAGAAAAACAGCGTTTATCAGTAGCTGGAATTCGTTTGGTACCAGTTGAGTCATTGCTTCCCGCTGTCCCTGCCACCTCTTTCTCAGATTTTTCTCTGGATAACTTCTCAGCTGGGATTCTTCAGCAGAGAGTGAATGTCACCAAACATATTTAAGTCTGCTCTGTGCCAAGTAAAAGAATGATTAGGGCTGGAGCATGTGTGCTGATTTAAAAATAAATAAATAAAGCTGGCTTTGGCTAAAAAAAACTCACATAGACAGACAATGTGATGACAGAGTGCTGGTTTCTGACAATTAGCTTCTGTTCCTGCATTTAATGGAGTTTTCAGCAACTCCCCAAAAAAATTTTCAAGGGAGGATCTAGTATTTGTCTGAGATTTTTATTATATGTTTATATTCAGAATATGTTCTTCCTTGTTGTTTAGTGAGTTATTGATTTTCTGTTTTCAGGTGAATAGGTATTGAAGTTTATTTTAGGGAAATGGATGGTATGTGCTTAGTAGTAACATTTGCATAAGACAACAGGAGATCCAAAATAAGTAGTTGTACTTCATTCTAGTCAAGAAACTTAAAAAAAAAAAGGCATGACTAATGTTCATACTATAAGTAGTAAACCTGTGAAAGCACTCTAGTATTATTTTTCAATTTGTTTCTGGTTGTCTGGGATTAGCTTATAGCCAAGATAAGGTTTGCCAGTCCTACCACAGACAAACTCTCTCTCAAACAGGCATTTGCAAGAGATGTCATAGACATTTATTGAGGTCCTTTTTCAAACTAATCAAACTCTAGAAGTGGTTTTTGACTGAGTAAGAAAAACGTTATTTTCAAAACGGTATCATCTTTTGTCCTAGTCACCAACTGTTTGTAACACTGTTGACCAGCTCTGCTAACAGTTAATCTGCCACTTACCGGAGAAGTTGAGTTGTATCTTCAGTGCATTTCAATCTATGGCCGAAGGCCTGCACCTTCCGCCCAACTTTGCCTCTTTCAGATGCTCTGCATTTGACTTGCCTGCAAGATTCAGGGAGTTTCTCCACTTAGGAATATTGCTGGACATAGGACTGTGAAATCAGTGTGAATTGCTGTTTTTTTAAAAGTTAATGATATTACGAAATTCTGAGTTCCAGATAGGAATTTTCCTGTTACTGGTAGTAACTAGGGGTTACTTTTGCGAAAGGGAAAGAGTAGTTGTAAAGGATTTCCAGAATTCTAGACAGGAAAAGAGTTATTATAAGGTTTCTAACAGCTAAGACATATTTTTACCTTTTTTCTTATTCCACCAGTTGTTTGAATTGGGTCCAGATGGGGGAGATCATGAGACTGATGGAGACCTTCTTGCTGAAACAGATGTCTTAGCATATGATTGTGCTGCTAGGTAAGATGTTTTCCTTACCTACTTCTTGATCTTTGTTCTTAATTTCTTCATATACATATTAAAATAATATTAAATATCAGCAGAGGTGATTCATAAAAGATTAATCTAAAAACTAATTCACTTATATCTTTTTCAAAATTTACTTTTCCCAGAGAGAAGTATGCAATGATGTTTGATGAACCAGTACTCCTGCAAGCTGGCTGGTGGTATGTGGCCTGGGCAAGAGTATCAGGACCGAGCAGTGATTGTGGATCTCATGGACAGGCTTCTATTACTACAGATGATGGGTATATTTTTTTCCTATATATTTTAATACAAAATAAGAGATCTAATATTGCTTGAATAATAATTGGGTTCTTCTCTTTCAGTGTTGTATTTCAGTTTAAAAGTTCCAAGAAATCAAATAATGGTACAGATGTTAATGCTGGGCAGATCCCGCAGTTACTATACAGGTAATATTTTGACCTCTATTTAGAACAACTTATTGCCATGTTTTTCAACAGAGGCCCTGTTAAAGTAAGTGTAGGCTTCATGAAATTATTAAACTAAGGATATCAATATCTGAAAAATTTGAGGAAAAGTTGATGTCTTTGAGAAAAATAAAAAATCCATTATACCACTGTTTATTTCTTTGCAGTTTTTCTTTAAGAGGTTATTCCTCACACATTATGTTCTGAGACTTCAGTTTAGGTCAGTAGAGTCTCATGATTTCATCTAACATGCTTCAGTTTTTTTCTAGCTGGGAAGTATTCTGTTAAGTAGACCTCAGTTTAGGAGTAGTATACTATCAAACAGATAGTAGTAGCTCTACAAAATCAGTTTTCTTCAAGGAATAACATTTCTAGTCTTAATGTCATCTGAAGAAATACAGTAAATACTTCTACTAATTCAATACATAATAAGATCTCAACTTTACCAATTGCCACAATTCTGCCAGTTGAACAGAATTAAAGATATTTGATTGCTGGTTTTAGAAGGATTGGGGAGGGAATTATGCTGAAATTGAACTTTTTTTTTTTATAATTACATTAATTTTTTCTTCCCTCTTCGTTCCACTTGAACAATACAAACAGGAAAAACTTGGTGCAGATTTCAAGTTAGTTCTTAAATTGTTCTTCCAGGTTACCAACAAGTGATGGCAGTGCATCCAAAGGAAAACAGCAGACCAGTGAACCTGTGCATATTTTAAAGAGATCTTTTGCCAGAACTGTCTCAGTGGTGAGTATTATCGAGGGTCTTCTGTATTTCCTGCAAGTTCATTCATATTTAGAAAACTGAAAGACATACATGTGGAAATAACTAATGATTTTTTTCTGTCTGCTTTATCAAGCAAGAGTTACGTACACTGATATGTAGAACACTGTGGGGTTTTTTTTACTTTTTTTCCTCAAGATTTCAGATATAAACGTAAGTCTAAGCTAAGCTTGGTATTGACCTGAGAATGAGAGCTTAGAAATGTATTTGGTTACAAGGTATAGTTTACTTTCATATGTGAGCTACTTATTTTGGGTTTTTTTGAGGAGGTGTGGGGTGGGTTGAATTCATACTTACTGGTTGTATTCAGTGTACAAGCCTTACTCCCTGCCTAGACATTAATATTATTAATAGCAGGCTTTTGAGAGTTTGAGCTTAACTATATGCTTTCTTACATGGCTTTTAAATTACTGGCATTTATTAGCCGTTGGTGAGATTTGTCTTCCTGTTGGATGCATTCTGATGCACACTGAGATAACTTTGATAGGCTGAGGAAAGGGGTGTTAATAGGCGCAGTGAACTGCAGCCATCAATAGAAGATACTCTGCAGTTCTTCACATACAAGGAGGTTAGTCAAATTTTGAGGAATAGTGCATGAAGTTGAAATGCAGTATTATGCAAGATAAGGCGAATTCAGTCTTTGTTTTTGAAGTACAGTCTCTTCCTTAGCTGTTACAAGCAATGATTATTTTCAGTTCCATCCTGGTTTATATTTTATACTGCATTACAGATACTGTCAATATTCTCAACTGATAGTTACACTGAAGTTATTGCCTCCATATGGACACTTGCAGTTCAGTTTTCTTAACCAGCTTGCTTTCTCTTGTTTATGTATTCTGTTTCTTCAGTATTCTCTAATGATCAGGATGATCTTATCTAGTTTTCTTCTAGAAATGTATTGTCTACAAAATTTGCATTTTTAGTAATCGTATTATTGACCTATTAATAGCTACTCTTAATATATGTTTGCTTAAAAATAGTTGCTTTAAGCTATGAACTCCTATGGCTTTTAATACTTTGTGCTGTATCCTTCCTCTTCATTATCTTGCTGCTGTTATCCCTCACCACAGATGTGAACTGAGATAAGAGGAAAGTTTTGGATTTCTGCAGCATTAGGCATTTTATAACTAACTTTGAATAAACAGCTTGATTGTTGCAGTTAGAAGGTATACCTGCAGCTTGAAGTTATGCAATACCAAATACTTGTAGTTTGCCTTCTGAGATACAACTTTATGAAGCTATCAACTTCTTACATCCTCAAATTTCTTGTGGATTATCATGCGCTTCTGTTAAATTTTCAAGTAGTGTAAATGTGATATAGTTCCCATGGTCCTGCAGATCATAACTGTTTAAAGCAGAGCAAAGACAGTCCTGTTAAGTCTTTACTGTTATGACAAGAATGTATTCTATTAAAAGCGTGTATTACACTATTCATATGCAGATGAAGTAAAATTTACTGAAAAATCTGTATTACAAGTGAATACAAACAATTGTTAGTTCTTAAATAACTGTGAGAATTCCACACACAATAGTATTATAACATATGCTATAAATTGTTTTTAACATGGTATTGTCTCTCTGTCCTCAGTGCTCTTTTGTATTCTCAAGCAAATAGGATTTATGTGTTGTATGGTAGGTGTGTTTAGACCTAAACACATTTTCATAACAAACATGGATATAGATGCTCTTTGCTTTTTGTCTTCTTCTGACGCTGAAAGATCACCTCTTGTTTTTAACACAAAACCTGCCTTCTGTGTCCTTCATACCCTGAAATAGGAATGCTTTGAATCTTTACTGAGCATTCTTCACTGGAGCTGGACAACACTGGTACTGGGAGTTGAAGAACTTCGTGGACTTAAAGGTTTCCAATACACTGCTACACTTCTGGACTTGGAAAGGTTGCGTTTTGTGGGCACTTGCTGCCTGAGGTTGCTGAGGGTCTACACCTGTGAAATTTATCCAATATCAGGTATTTTGCTTAATTCACTTGTTTCATATTTATCAGCAAATAACATTCTACAGGAATTTCAAAATTTTATCTAAGTATTCCTTTAGTATATGCTGTAAGATGAAATTGCTTGTACAGTTGGTTCTATTGGAACAATTAAGAGACTTTCTGTCAGTAATAGGATATTTGCAATTATCTGCATAACCAAGCATCCAACACCACACGTTTTTACTGTAATTTGTGTGTATTTTAAAGTTAATTTCTTGTTTCATTTCACAGTTGAGTCCTTTTGAACTATTTGTATCTTCTCTTTTTCCTGGTTCTGTGCATAGTAGCTGCTTTGGTAGTAAGCAGAATTTAAATTTGAAAGACAGTGTCTGTTTTTTATGCCTGTATTTTAACCCCACTCACGTTTAAACGCAGCATATGGAAGTTTCTGATGTTCAGGTTTCTTTGATGTATTATATTATTATATATGTGTAAAACACCCTCCACTGTTTTCCTTTTGAAATTAACTTCTCCGAATGTAGATTCATCAGTGTTGCTAAATTCTAGTTGTTTTATTTGCATGTAAAATGTACATTTGAATATGAAAATGTTTCATTTATTGGACATTTAATGCTCCTTTTTATATGATGTTCTAGCTACGGCTAAGGCGGTTGTAGAAGAAACCAGCAAACTGGCAGATTGCATTGGAAAAACAAGGACCTTGCTGAGAAAAATTTTATCTGAAGGAGTTGATCATTGCATGGTGAAGTTGGACAACGATCCACAAGGATATCTCAGTCAGCCCCTCAGTCTTTTAGAAGCTGTTCTTCAAGAATGTCATAATACATTCACAGCTTGCTTTCATTCCTTTTATCCAACTCCGGCTCTCCAGTGGGCATGTCTCTGTGACTTGCTGAATTGTTTAGACCAGGTACAGTAAAGTGGCACAAGTAAATATTGCAACATAGTTGGCCCTTTTGCTAAGGACCTAACCTTTATTCCTTGTTAGTGTTTATCCTGGTTTGCAACTTGAATTCTGCTCTGGTTTGTTTTTGGTTTTTTTTTAAATAAATTGTTAATTTTGATTTGGATTAGCTTTATTTTTTTTTTTTTTCTTTTTTTTTGTTTGGGTGTTTTGTTTTGTTTTTAAAATGTGTCCAAGTTCAACAAGGGCCCAGGTACTTCTGGCTGCCTTAGCAGTAAGATTCTCTTTGAGACAGTGAAAAAAATTGTGGTGCTGGTAACTGTCAGCACCTGCTTTTTCAGCATTGAGACCATGTCTCATCTGTGATTAGTCTTGCAGCATGTTGCTTAGGAGCGTACATGTGGCATTTTTTATGCTCATCAGTAATACTCAAGTAACTTCTCATTATTAAATGTTAAAATAGTGCTCTGATCCAGCGAAGTACACAAGAAGCTGACAATATTATCTTGTAATCAACAGCTTTTTTTCTAAGTATCCTGCTTATTGTGAATGAGCGTCCCACATATAAATGTTGTAGTTGCTTGCTTGCATTGGTGACAGTGAGATTATAAGCTTCTTTGCATGAAAATTCATTTAACATAGAAAAATAAAAGAAGAATCAGTTCTTTAATATATTATTGTAATTAAATTGATTAATTGTAGTAAATTATTTGTCTTCAATAGGTGCCATAATTTCAAAAGTAATTTTAAATAGGTTGTTTGTTTTGAAATGTTTCAACCAACAAATTTTAATTACTCTAATTTGAGCTAAACAGAAGCTTATCAGAGCAGATGAATTCACAGGAAAGCTAGCAGAACATGATATTCTTCATTTAGATTATTTTTATAATTACTAAAAAACTGGAAAGTTTCTTTCAGAAGTAGATTCTCTGTCATTTACTTTGAATGCAATGGTGCCACTGTATTCATTTTTTAAAATGTTTTTAGGACATCCAAGAAGCAAACTTCAAAACCTCCAGTAGCCGACTCCTTGCTGCTGTTATGTCTGCTCTCTGCCACACGTCAGTAAAACTGACCTCGATCTTTCCGATTGCTTATGATGGAGAGGCCTTGCTGCGATCAATGGTCAAACAAGTCAGCACTGAGAATGACTCTGCTCTGGCCCATCGTTTTCCTCTTTTGGTTTCACATATGGAAAAACTTAGTCAGGTTAGGATATATTCTAAAAATTTAACTACTTGTTGTATCTTACCTGGTTGCACAGAAGAGTCTCTTTGCCAACACCAAACCAAAAAGCTTCTCAGTTTCCTTTAGACAATGGGGAAGACAATGATATGAAAAGTTCCATAGGTGGTAATATATCTGTTGTTTTCTAATGTATGGTTATAGATAGTATGGCAAGGAGGGTTATAAGGACCTCTCCTGAGAAAGACACTTATGTATCTTTCCAATGCAATAAGCAAAGTCAACACCACTTCATTCTGGAAATTAAGACTATTCATCAGGAGTTTTTACAAAGGAATACATACTATGGTAGCTTTGGGAATTTTTTTTTTACCCTAGACATTTCTTATTTTTAAGTAGTCATGATTTTTTCTATTACCTAATGCTTATAGTATGTGAAAATAAATGTGTGTTGTGTTTTTTTTTTTTTTTTTTTAAGTAAGAACAATTTAATTTGTCATTTTTCTTTTCGTAATGCAGAGTGAAGAAAACGTTTCAGGAATGACAAGCTTTCGGGAAGTACTCGAAAAGATGTTGGTCATTGTTGTTTTGCCAGTACGGAACAGCCTTAGAAGAGAAAATGAACTTTTCTCTTCACATCTGGTTTCTAATACCTGTGGGTTGCTTGCTAGTATTGTGAGTGAGCTTACAGCATCGGCGTTAGGATCTGAGGTAAAGCTGCTGTAAAATCATGACTAGAAGTCTTTCAGAACTAGCATATTATGAATGTGATATAGGTTGTGACAGCAGTTATATAGGTATGCAGATCTTTTGTAGATGCTGGAATTCTCAGTTCTTGTAGCTTCAGATGTTTAATATAGTTTTAAAAGCACACGTACACTGTATTAGGGAAGTACTGTTCTTAATTAGCTATTTCATTATGGCTGAAGAATACTGTGAATTGTTTAAAAAAATAGCAATTTTGTTTGAAGTACCTCGCTTTTTGCATGCATGTCTCTGTATGTATACACTCAATATGTATTTGTTCAGTGCTTGCTGGTGGCAGTGCCACATCCCTGAACATCTCTGTGCCTCTGCTATCCTGGGTCCCTCATGAGTACCAAGCCTATCTGCTTTTGATTATCTGTCAGAATTTGTAAGGTTTTATGTTTATGCATTGCATCTTCCTCCCTTATATGTAAGGTGTTCCTTACACATCTCTTCCTTTATATATTAAATGTTATGTAATGTATGTATTATATTTTTACAAGGCTTCATTAGAGTTTTTCCAGTTTATTTGCTTTTTGTTCAAAAGTTGAGAGTGGTACTGAGTTCAACATTTTAAAATCCAGAGATTCATAATCACAGACGTTCCATTTTATGACACTTTAAACAAATTTCTATCATTTAACAACATCGATTTTATTAAAAGGCATGTCACAACCTGCATCCTATCAGCAGAACCCAACTTTTGATAACACCTTGATTAAAGATGTTTTTCCTGTTATGTAAGATCTGTATCTTTCCTCTGATCATGGCTTTACCCAAGATAAAAATATGTAAGTCATCTTCTTGAAGTATGGTACAGTTAAGCTATCTTTCCTGCCAAGTCATCCTATGAAATCTATATTTAAATACTTGAAAAAACTAGGAATCAGATTCCTAATTGTTCCTGGTTGTTTACTAATTACCAGAAGTTATGTTTTCTTTTTAGTCTATATTGACTGGAAGCCCCAACAGTGACATCTTTTATGTTTTATCAAGTCACTGTTAAAATTTACCCAGTTGAAAATGTAGTGATTTAATTCACTTAACTTTGCTTTATTAAAGTTATCTAGTCCTCAGCCATTACCTTTTTCTGTTTCTTGCATGTGACTTTTACAGGTTGATGGGCTGAACTCTCTCCATTCTGTCAAATCCACTCCAAACCGATTCACTAAAACAAGCCAGGGAAGAAGCTGGAATACTGGGAATGGATCCCCTGATGCAATATGTTTCTCTGTTGACAAACCTGGTGTAGTTGTTGTAGGATTTTCTGTTTATGGTGGAGGGGGAATTCATGAGTATGAGTTGGAAGTACTAGCTGATGATGTAAGTACTGCATTTGAAAAACCAGACAAAAGTAATGTCGTAGCTTTTCATAATGTTTTACAGTGTAATATTGTTGCATTCTTATACAGTCTAGGCTGCCAGTGTAACAGTACAGTAGTGGGTTTTTTTATTTCCTTGTAGTGGTGGTTTTTGTGGTATGGCAAGCTACATGCCATATCTAGTAGGGTCCTTTTCTTGCTTATTGTTTTGAAATCTTACTTCAAATTTTATTTGCAATAAAGTATACTGGGCTTGTCACTTCCTAGAGCTAAATGTGTATTAGCACCAGTTATCTCTCAGCAAGCTACTAAGGAAAATACAAAATAAAGCAGACGAAGATCAAACATTTTGAACCGAAATTTCAAGAAAGGGGTAGCTTACCATCATGGTTGGACTATAGCTACAGTTTTGTGTGATGTCAAAGTACTCTCTTAAAAGAAGCATGAAACTTCACTGTGTGTTCTTGTAATGAAGACACACCTCTGTTCTTTTACACCCAGTTCTTCACTTTAATGACTGTTCTAATCTCTTCCGAAGGGCAAGTGTAGGTTGCTATGGAAAACTTCAATAATTTCCTTTCTAGCGGAAAGGCTTTATTGTTGACTCTGAACAGGTTTTCCAGGTTTGTTCTATTTTGTAATGCTGTGTGTAACAATTTATACTTGAGAGCACGACTTGCGCAATTGCGTGAATGTGTCATTTTATAATATTTACATTAAAAATGTATTGAAGTGGCTTTGTTTCTTTGAATCAGAGCGATCATACTGGAGATTCAACTCATTCTCATAGATGGACATCTTTAGAGTTGGTTAAAGGGACTTACACCACAGATGATTCTCCCAGTGATATTGCTGAAATCAGACTTGACAAAGTTGTGCCACTGAAGGTAAATAAAAGAAGTGCACGTCTGCAGTTTCCATGTTACTTCTTTAGGCAACAAAAATCAAAATATTCAATGTAAATTGTTTTTTTGTGTACACATTTCCAAATTAATCTTTATAAATTTGCTTTATAAATCCTCAGTTTCTCCCTGTAACTGAAAGGTTCAAATCCAGGCATCTGAAAGAAATTAAATCTTAATTTTTATAATAGTATAAAATTGAGTGTAATTTGTTAGTAACTTAGAATATTCCTGAATGGACGACTTTTTTGTGTGCAATTTGGTAGCTAATTTTCATGGTGCTTGGTCACTCTTCAAGTAATTAGAAGTAATATTTTACTTATGGTCCATAGTTTGGGAACACAGAACAGCTCTGGCTTTTGTTAAATGCTGAATCATTTTCAGTTAACTTCATTTGCACAGTGATTTGAAGGAATTTTCAGACCCTTCAGTATTAATGTAAAATAACAGATTTCATAATACCATGAAGCCTAACTTATATACTTGGTTTATATTGCTTACTGGCTCTCTTTCCTAAGGAGAATGTGAAGTACGCCGTTCGTTTGCGGAACTATGGAAGCCGAACTGCCAACGGAGATGGAGGAATGACGACAGTTCAGTGTCCAGATGGTGTCACATTTACATTTAGTACATGTAGTCTGAGCAGTAATGGCACAAACCAAACGCGAGGACAAATTCCACAGATCCTTTATTACAGGTTTGTGTGTTGTCATGATCCATTTCTAAGAACAGTTAATAAAACCATTGTAGTGCTATTATACCATATCTGGTTTTGAGAAGTAACAGGAATAAATACATCTGGAGCGTGTTGGAGTAAAGAGCTTCTTTAGCAGCAATATTGTGTTCATCCAGTGTGGTTTGAGGCTTAAGTTATTTAGTGAAGACAGTTTTTGGGACACAAGTTGTACTGTTGCTTCTTCCAGTTGTGTTAGATTCTCTTTTTTATTTTTTTGACTAGTCAAATAATTTGATGGTTGGCCTCTCTTACAAGGTCTATTGCCTACTGCTTTAAAGCTGTGATATGGGAGACTGGTATGATGCACTACTTCAGTCTCTGTGGTTTTTTATACCCTAAGAGATTTTTGAGAGTCTACTCACTAGCATTATAATCTGTCTGATTTCATTCGGTTCTTTCCTCTGTTGTGAGAAAGGATTGCATCATGTAATGAAGCAAAGTCTGTTCATATAGGAACTGTCTCCTTTCTTACTGTAGAGTTCAAAGTTATAAAAAGATAAATTCCAACTGCCCAAAGAAACCTGAAACACCTAACTGTCCTGCAGGGAAGCTTTGATTTAGCCTTTCGAGGTGATAGTAGGAATTCACTTAAGGTAATGCTTTTACAGAAAGCGTTTCTTTCATTTTTGAGGAGCTTATCGTGACATCTGTGAAAACGTGATTTTAAAAATGTGACAGCACCTGAATATATGCATCACTACCATTATCTATACAGCCAAAAAATGTTTTGCACCTTTTACTCATGGTGACAAAAAAAAATCTTTTTGTAAGAATGGCTAATTTAAGTCAGATAGAAGGATAGGTGTCTTTGTTTTGCACTGAACTGCTCCAAGTAAAGTTTTTGAGTATTCTGAGGTGTCCGTCCTGGAATCAATGTTCTTGGAATGATGTTTTGAAAGATCAGATCTTTCTGAACAACAAAGAAATCCGAAAGATAATGGGAAATTTTACTTTGCATGTTAGGTAACTGATTTTGGTTGTCTAGGCCAAGACTGAATCACTATCATATTGAGGGCTTGAATTAGTTTGTAATTATCATTCAACTGCTTTGAAAAGGCAAATCAAACCAGATCCTTCATCTGCCTTATTGAGATAGTTTTGTACGTAATGTTGTTTAGGAAAATCTGATTTGACATACAGAGTGGATTTCAAAGAAAAAAATAATTGTTAAGGTTAAGTCTAAGATAATATTTCAAAACCAAAATTAATCTTTAAAACAGGGAGGGAAGAACTTTCTCCCTGTGATGATACTGCAGAAATATCCATTGAAATTGTTACTTATTCCTCTGATGAATTTAGTATTATTCTTTTTTATCAAGATAGGTGGTTGTGCTTGGATGAGCATAGAAATTAATACATTTCTGTGGTTTGAAAGGCATCTAGTCAAAAGAAACATAACATTTCAGAAACATGCTTTCCTTATTGTCTGCCAAATAAAATCAAAATTATTGCAAGGGGCTAACGCTGAGGCATTACCTCCAAAACATCCTCTGTGGTTTCTTTGATTGTTTCCTTTATTACTTTATCATAAATTATTTGTTTTATTTAGTCTTAGTCAGAGATAAGTCACTCATGATTTTTAAATATAATTTTATATTTTGTGAACTCACTTTACTTAATCCACCATGCAGGAGTGAGTATGATGGAGATCTGCAGTCACAGCTTTTGAACAAAGCTAATGAAGAAGATAAGAATTGTAGCAGGGCTCTTTCTGTTGTGAGCGCTGTTGTACGAGCAGCCAAGGACCTGTTGCACAGGGCTCTTGCTGTAGATGGTAAGGCTTTTGAAGATTGACTTTCAAAATTTACTTTTCAAAATTTCTCTGGTAGCAAGAGATAATAGTACAATATTAGTGATACAAAAATAGTGATATTTCTCTTTTGCTTTCCAAAGAATATTTTGCTTACCTGTCATTACTGTAGGTATCAAACTGTGAGTAACTTTCTAAGTCATTGAGTTGGGCTTGAGATATCATAGGCAGATACCTCATGTAATTTTGCTCATCGATTTAGCAAGTATCATATTAAAGCTGGTAGATTTCTTTGTTACCAAGAGGTGTGCTGGGATGGGTCAGTTCCAAATGTTACTGCATGCTTTGCACAGTGGTGGTCATCAGGAAGACTGAAGGTAGTGTGTTTATAAGCACTTAAACATCAATTTTTGAGAAATGTAGACATTAGCCTTAAAACTGAATGGTTTAAAGCTGCTGCCTTCAGCCATTCTAGTCAAAGTGTCCAGAATATTACGTACTGCTATAGAAAATTGATTTAGAGGGCTGGGAGGAGCTTATTGTGCTAGCTTTTATACCACAGAAAGTATGAACACAGTTTCACAGAATGGTGAAGAATGCAGTAAAATTATGCTCTAAGAGGAGGAAATTTTTTAACAGAGAACTGTATATAATGACATGTTTATCTCAGGGGAGCTTTGCAGTTTTAGAATTTGACAGTGCTTGGATAACGAAAATAAGAGTTTCTACAATAGTTTTTACTTAAGTTTAACTCATAAGAAGTAAAGCAAAAACCTGCGATCTGTTTTGAACCATGGTATGTTTATTAATAATACCTGTATTGGAATTATTTTTATTTAGCTGAAGACATTCCAGAACTACTCAGCTCTTCCAGTCTGTTTTCAATGCTGCTTCCCCTCATAATAGCCTACATAGGACCAGTAGCAGCAGCTATTCCCAAGGTATGGTCCTCAATAGAAATTACTTAAGAAATTTAAGAATATTATACAAGGAAAAGGTTTACAGTGAAAATCTGAGCACCTTGATGTCTTATGATTTTAAGAATTAGTACTTTATATTTGACCATGTGAATCATTATGAATTTTCCAGGAGTTAACAATTTTAAAAACAGGTCATGTTTTAAAAATGACCTTCTTTTTTAACTTAAATTGAAGACATGATGGAAAAAATACCTTAAGGAAGCAGAGGAAAAGATGACAGGTTTTAACTGTGAGGAAAGACAAGAAGTTAGAAGGATCTGTGTTCATGACTCATTGCTGAATATTGGTGGGATTAAATGTTTTTTATATTATCAATTTATTTTTACATTAAAAATCCAAAGCAGTGATAGCTGCTCATTAAATCAAGATTATCAAATTTAGAGATGGGAAGATGTCCGCTACAAATGAAAGCAACCTTCCTTTTCTGTGGCGTAGCATTCTTCCATGTGCCTGGTCCCAAACAGTCTTGAAATCTGTTATTAGGTTTAAAAATGCCATTAATCCTCAGCTGGCAGGCACTATTGCCTTTCATTACTTTTTCATGAACTGTAAGCTCTGTTCTGACTTCTCTTAAAAGGGGGAAGAGAGAGGACTGGCTGCTTAAAATCCGGCAGATTCACTTCAATTAAAATAGTTTCAAATTTCAGTTACCTTGTTACTGCAATGAACTGGTGTTTAGAACCAACCGTTTTGCTTTAGGAGTATTGTCTTACTTGAAAATGTCATCAAGATTACAGAGAACCATGTGTCGCTTGACACTATGTGCATTAAAATGCATTGAATGTTTGACAAGAACAATATTAATATTGTTATAAAACAAAGTATAACTGGATTATGACTTCAGTGTGGTATTTGATTTGTCAGCTCATGCTTATTGTTTGCTAATGTTATGGGTTTTTAGTAGAAAATGTTTTAGTGAAGGTATTTCGCAGTTGCGTACAGATTTTTGTTTCAACTTAGGCAAGCAGCTGAGAGGAGTATTTGAGATTAATGGAGTGATGCTTTTTCTGTCAGGATTCTGTAGACACAGAATTGGAAAATGAATGAATTGTAGAATCATAGAGTCATAGAATAGTTTGGGCTGGAAGGGACCTTCAAAACCCATCTAGTCCAACTGCCCTGCAATGAGCAGGGACATCTTCAACTAGATCGGGTTGCTCAGAGCCCCGTGGTAGTGACGTGGTGAGAATATCCAGAAGCACCATTGTAGAGAGATGCTGAGTTTGTGGCTGTTGTTTTTACGCAGTCATAAATAATACTTTATTGTGTGTGATGTTACGTTACAGGTTGCTGTTGAGATCTTTGGCCTTGTACAACAGTTACTGCCTTCTGTGGCAGTTCTGAATCAGAAATACGCCCCTCCAGCTTTTAACCCAAATCAGTCTACAGACAGCACAACCGGGAACCAGCCGGAGCAAGGGCTTTCAGCTTGTACTACCTCCAGTCACTACGCTGTTGTGGAAAGTGAGCATCCCTATAAACCTGCCTGCGTTACGCACTATAAGGTAAGCACAGTTGCTAAGTGCGCATGCCGTTTCTTCAAAGCTTTTTGCCCGTGAGTTTAGTTTTGTCCACGTTTACGGTCTGAAAAATTGTTGCCGTGGGTGATAATTGATATGGTCTAATATAGGAGACAGTTTATTGTTATTGTTCAGCTTTCTGGAGAAACCTCTGTTTTTCCAGTATGTATAGTAGAAATTGTAGTGGAAACTAGTGTAGCTTTAATGTCCTAATGCAGGGATCTGCTCTTAAGTCCTCAAAACTTGGTCTTAGATTTTCCTGCTGTCATGGACAGTTTCTTTGCTCTAACTGTACAAATTGTAGAAGTTGCAAGTCTAATCATGTCTCAAACTTTGTTACCTAAAACAATGCTTTGTAAAAATACCTAACATCAATTCTAGTCATATTAATACGTGCTACAGTTTAGGGATCCCTATGCTGACTATTGCTGCTCTGCTAGTTTAAATTCTTCATTAGTCCTCTTAAGCGTGTTAAGTCACTCTGAGTAGGATTCATTCCACCCTAATGGATGACTACTGCAATAAAACTTAAACTTTCCTCAATGTAAATAGAGAAAGGATGTTTTTTTTCTAGCTAAGTAAAGGGCTGAGGCATAAATTACAAGCCTGAGAAATAAATCCCATATTTCAGTTCTTGAAGTAGTGAGTTCTGCAGTCACATTGATTCCATGACTGTAACTCCAGAGGCAGCAAACCCGGAATCAAGTAAGAGCTGGAGGAGGTAATTAATTACTGTTCTTCTTGCTTGTCCTGTGATACAGCAAGACATCCACTGCAGAAAATGCGTTTATCATATGATCTTTCTGAAGCAGTGATGCTTGTTACTGTTCTAAAAAATTATGGAGCTCATCTGAAGCCTCAGACTTAGTTGTTGTGCTTTTGGATTTCTGTGTAACTGTATGCTATTGTACTGCAAACCATATTCACAAGTGTGATTCAACTGCTGTGTGCTTTTCTAGGATTGCACAAAACAGATATTGAATGTGTTTGTTAAAGTTTGTATTTTAAAAGGTATTTGAGAGTTAAATGTTTGTAGTGGTAGTCTGTGGTTATTTTGTTTAAAGATCCTGTGCAGAGTTCTTAAAAACAATCATAAATGGTATCATAAGTGGAAATATTTAATCTGAACTTAAATTATAATACTCTATTATAATTCAACAAGGTACAAAGCATTTCAGGTATATCTGAATTGCAAAGAATACATTAGGTTAATATTAATCTAAAGCATATTAAAAAAAAACTGTACAGAATTACATAATTGAATCACTTTCATAGCCTAAAGAGTTGAAAGCGAATGGAAATGAAGAAATAAATGTAAAACAAAAACAAAACAAACAAAAATCATAACTTGCATATAATTGGACTAATTTTTTTTAGGTGACTTTTCCTGAATGTGTCAGGTGGATAACAATAGAATTTGACACTCAGTGTGGCACTGCTCAATCAGAGGATGTCCTTCGTTTACTAATTCCTGTCAGAATTGCACAGAGTCTGGGCTTTGGACCAAAGCATGCTTCTGTTCATGAAAACCTTAATTCATGGATAGAACTGAAAAAATTCTCTGGATCTTCAGGATGGCCTACCATGGTACTAGTATTGCCAGGTAATGAATAGATACTGCAATAACTTATAGTAATGTGAATTATTAAAATAATGAAAGAAATAATTTTTCTGCAAAATTATCTTAGAAAACAAAGTTGAGAAAGTGTCTTCATCCAAGCTGGGAAGAGTTCGTTATGAGCCATTGGTTTCATATCAGTTGAATATGTTTGTATTAGATTTCTTGTTTGAAGTGTTGATCTGAGTGTTATACAGGGTTTTACTTCACATGTTACATATAAAGACTAGGTTTCATATATGTTCATGTAAAAGAAACATCCAAGAAGATGAGAGATTTTTTTTTTTCCTAATTTATTTTATGTATCCATTTGCTTCCTCTAAGGAAATGAAGCTCTGTTTTCTCTGGAGACTGCGTCAGACTATGTAAAAGATGAAAAGGCCTGTTTTTATGGTTTCAAATGTTACGCAATTGGATATGAATTCAGTCCAGGATCTGATGAGGTAAGGAAAAAGTGGCTACAGTTGCGTCAACTATTAATTTTCTCATATAAGGCCCTTTTTTTTTTTTTTTTTTGGTAACAATATCTGTATCTCCATTTCTGACTCAATAACATGTGCAAAATATTTTAGAATTAATTTCACGTAAGTTTTTAACATTTCCTGTTACAGACATTATTTGTTTGGAATTCCTAAATCTGAATATTATTGGAATGTCTTTTTTTAATAACTGAGACAACCTGAAAAATACCTAGCAAGACTAGTATATTAGTGGGATATTAAATTTCCTAGAATTCTGACCTAGTCTTCCACCATAAATCCAAACATTTGGGGCTTTCAGCTACACAGTGATTAGTATTTTACTGCCAGTTACGGGATGATAAACTTGCATTTTTTTCCAGCGTTCACTCCTATCAGAACTCTCAGACTCCCTGAAAAGGTGGTGCTCATTTATGCTGCCTGAGATTTTGCACAGTGGTCACTTCATCTTGCGTTTAAGGTCTTCAGTCATTTCCTTGGCTGTTTGCAAGGACAAAATAAAACTTCTTCATGTCCTTGGGCCAGTGTTTTAGTTTGGCTTATTTTAGGAGATTGCTGAAAATACTTAATATGCTTTATAACAATTCCGGAAAAATAGCCCTTCCCTTATCTTGGGAGTCTTTGGGCCGATTGCTTCACATGAACTTCACAAAGTCTGCATCTTGCCTACACTACAGCCCTCACAAAATATTTACTTCATCTTATTCCTGGATTCTGCTCAGGCTAAATCGTGTCTTGAAGTTTTCAAAAAGCGAGATTCTTTGGAATTCTGTAACAAATCAGATAAGGAAACATACCGTAAGATTATTAACTGTGGTGGTCTCATCGACTTGCAGCAAACCGGATTTATAAATCCTATAATCTAACTAGTCTGTTTGAGTAATAATAATTTTTGGTTTTGCAGAAAAAAATGATGCAGATTGGTATACGTCAATTTTTAAAAAGCATTTACAAACAAAACTGCTGGCAAGTTTTAGCACTCAGGGCTTAAATATGTGAACTATATAATCTAAAGAAAAGTTGCAAGTAATTGTTTTCAAACATACCTTTTTATAGTCCAAACGCTCTAATTTAAAGTTCTGGAAACAGAAAAGCAAGTTTTACAGTGTTTGAGGTACCGTGCATCTCAGGACTAAAGCCGCCATAAGTAACTGAAATTAATTGATTTGGCACACAATGCAAGTTCTTTTTCTTTTGAGAACTTCAAGATAAAAACTGCCACTGGTAGAAAAAGAAACTTGTGTTCTGGTGACCACTGTGTTTTCTGTAGCGTAAAGGAACAAAGTATCATGGAATCATTTTGGTTGGAAGAGATACTTAAGATCAGGTCCAACTATAACTTAACTCTAGCACTAAGCCATGTCCCTAAGAACCTCATCTATACATATTTTAGTATCAGACCTAATCCAAGTCAGTGGTGATAATTTTTGTACATCTGATTATCTTTCCTTCCAAAGGAAAAGTTTCTGGTACAGTTATTTCGCTATAGTATATTGAATGACATTCATGGTTAGGAAAATCTGCAAGCACTGAAAGATGTCATTGTGTATGAGCAAGTACCTCAAGGAATCAGGTGTATTTGAACTTTTAAATTTCGTTGAAAACTAGGATTTTTGCAAATATTGTCTGTTTATGCTTTCATGAATGAAAAGGAAGGCTTTTGTTGGTCATTATTATATCCACAAAGTACTTACAAAAACTACCTTCTGCAGCAAAGGGTGTTCACACAGCAGGGAACTATCTGGTGATTTCATCCACATTTCACATCTTTACTTATTAGCTAGGGCAGAACCTGCTGGTCTGAGTCCTAAAGATGCAGTTTATGAAGAGTTTAGTTTAAAATGCATTTTGGAGATTTTTCAGTCTGGTTGGGAGTCTCTGGGAATACAAGCCATGTCTAGGGTTTCTGATTTTGGAGACCTTCCAAATCAAGGTTTGGGGTTTCTTTTACCTATTTTATATATTGCTAGTCTGCCTAGAAAATCTGTCAGGTGGAGGTTTTCCATCTCACCTGTTCTTCGGTGTGTGGTTTTTTTCCTCCATGAGAGGCACCTGTCAGAGGTGTGCTGAGCCACACATGGATTTCTTTAAGATTGTTGTTACTGTCAACACCTTTTTGTAAGCAAAGTTAGAGGCTGCGTTTGCATGTAGCTGGGACAAGTCGAAGGGAAAATATCAAGTACTTTTCTTTATGGTTTAAAAAGCAGCTACAGCCTTCATAGCTATACTGCTCTCCCCTCATTCCCTGCACCCAGCTTCCTTCCCTCCAGGTATTTGAAAAATGTGTGCATGGTATGTTCTTTTTTTTGTTGTTGTTTCCTTGCAAACACAGTTGAAAGATACTGATGGAGAGAGACTTGCATTTCCAGTGACAAGTCTGGGAGTGGGGAAATCTTCTTATACCCTACAACAGCAGTGTCCATGGGAAGAAATAACTTTCCAGGGCAACTAGAAGGCAGAAAGTGTCAAGGCATTGCTCGGGATTTATAATAAAGGGAAATTAGGGAAACTTTTTCCCATCCTTTCCTTTACAACTAGAGAAAGGAAAGAGGGGAAAAGAAGTACTGCCTTTAAAGCAGATGGAAATGTGAGCTTGTGAGATATGTATATACGTACAGCTTAGAAGAGGTGTTGCTTTGCAATCCGAATATGTATTGGTGTTTTTTTTGTATCAGGAAGTTCCATTTCTCCTTCAGACAAAAGACAACTATCATCTTCAGATGTTCTGACTACATAACCAGAAGCATGGTAGCCCATTTATTAAGACTCTTACCTAATTGAAATTGTTCTAAAAATTTGGTACTCTGGCCCATGTCACAGCAAAACTTAACAGTCAAGCTGTTTGGTAGGAAGAATATCACTGAGAAACGTCAAACTGGAACGCACAGTTGTTATCTCTTAGGATAAAGCAGTGTTAGGCAAATGCATTCATTACCCTAATTTCTGAAACACTAATTTTGTTTTAAAATTTGTTTCAATTTGAAGGGTATTATTCAGCTGGAGAAAGAATTGGCCAATTTAGGAGGATCATGTGCAGCAGCTTTGATGAAGAAAGATCTAGCGCTTCCTATTGGTAAGTCCTGCTCGAAGAACATGCTTTGTTATTTCAGTATTTTTTTAGGTTTTCTGAATGAATACTACCTCATGTTGCTTTTAGTTAGAGATGGTCATACAAAAATTATTCTTAAAACTGAATTAATCAAACAAGATAATAAAGTGGTCTTGTTTTCTGCTTACACTGTTCCCTTCGTATGTGTATGGGGAGGAGGGAAACCTGGTCATTTAAATCTGAACCAACTCACCCCATCCACAGGTAGTGTATCAGTGTACGAGCTATGTCCTACAGTTTCCTCGTGATACTTCACAAATGTGCAGGTATCTTATTTATATTTCTCTTTCACCGCTTTTTTTTCCCTCCCTGCACTCTACACCTCTCTGAATGAAAAATATTACAAAATTTAAAATTACCTGTTTAAAATTGAAAGTGACCATTGCGTCTGTAGACCTTATAACCTAAAATATTTCTGCTATATTTTTTTATGTTTACAGTTATTACTAAAAAAAATCCCACGTACTTTTATAGCAAATGCAGCAAATAAAAGTTTACAGTAACCCAGATGTAATTTAAAATGTAAGGTAAAATATTAGTTTATGGAAATTAATGGATATGGAGATTGAACTAGGGCTTTCTAAGGATGCAGCCATATTCTGTGTATTAGCACTTTTCTTAATTAATATTAGTGTATAGGAAAAATAAGCTTGTGATCTATAAGATATCTTATTTGATCATTTTAACTTAGGACTGCAAACAAGAGCTCAAATATTGTTAATGAGACTGGAAGTGTGGAATAATGAGCAGAAGGGTGCTGATCAGTGTGCCGTTATAATCACAAAACCTAATTTGAATTTTTTAACCTAGTATTTTGCTTTCGTATTTGAATGTGCAAATTTCTTACTTTGTGTTGTAAATAGGCACCACAATTGCACTGGTAGATGTGTGTTTCTCTCTCAAAAGTACAGGCAATTCTACAGTTTAAACAGAGCCGTCTTATCCTCCAAACAGCTGCATTAACTCATTAGTTTTGTTGCCTTTCCTAGCACCCATTTATCCTGCTGTTCTCTTTGCAAAAAAGAAGCTGAAATTTAAATGCTTCTAACTTAATTTCCCAGGTTTTCTAGTACTTTATACTTTTCCCTACTGAGGTGTGTTGTTGTTTTTTCTAATTTTCAGTGTCTAAAACAAAAAGGGAAAGTAGGTGGTACATAAATTGGCTTTGTATGCTTTCAGAAGGAATTTGAAATAAAACATGCAGTTAAATTAACTATGCAGTGTTAGCCACCTATGAAAGTTGTTTTGTGTGATCCGTAAGAGAGGAGAGATGGATGCATTGCCTATAAAGATCCTGATTTCTGATGTAATTACAATGGATTCATCTGACAGTTTACCTCACACCAACTCAAGGACTTCAGCCAAATCTGTTAGTGGTGCTGATGATATTACAAAGCTAATGACAAACAGACATCGTACGTGCGTATTATTTCTCTACAAGACCGCTGGACCCTGTGACTATACAAAGCTGATGAGTTATAGACAGCAGTGGTAGCATTTGCTGATGTAAACCACTGTGTAGCCTTTTTAAGATGAGTTTTTGTTGTCTGTTGTTTTGCTTTGTTAAAGTGTTTTGCTTCGTGTCACAGGAAAACACTGTGGCTGGAAAAGAGGTAAAATGTGGTTTTCTAGAGCAACATTTAAATTACTTAGTATCAGACTAATTTTCCTTTTTCTGTATTGTAGATTACTTATCTTCTACCTTTTGCTACAAGTGAATGGTGTCTTAAAAAACACCATATTACTACCATTGCTTATCTGCAGAGCAATATCATCGTATTGGTTGAATGGAGTGTCCTTTAGGAAAAACCTGTAAATTCATATAAAAGACTGTCTCATAATGCATATACATAATAAGGCCCTTTGTATGAGACTTCTCGTGCTTTATTTTATAATTTCTACAGTTTTACCCTTGATCCATGTGTTTATGTACACAGGGAAAAGAAAGTAACATAAGAAAAAGGTTTAATCTAGAAAAGGATTGGCAACTTCACTTCTAGTGCCTGAATTTTGGTATTTAGAAATTAAGCATCTAGATCTAAGCTAGTAACTCTGCCTTCTTTTAGCATTAATGTAGACATCTTCAGAGGATTGTTCATGTCATTCTATGATGTAAGAAAAATGAAATTAATCAGGCAAAGGAGGAGCCTGTTTGTCCTCCGTTTGCTATAAAGTTATCTAGTCATTCCTAAGTCTGAGCTCATTATCTCCATGCTTCACTGACCCTAAGTGGGAGAAGTAAATCCTGTTCCGTTTCTTAGCTGCTCTTTAGATCTCTGGATCCAAATAAGTTCTTGTAAAACCTGGTGATTTTAATGAAGACAATAAAATTCTGCCATGTTCACAAAGTTTCTTAAAAAAAGGGAACAGGAAACACATGCTTGAAAATTATCTTCAGCAGGTACATTTGTGGAAGGTTGTAAAAAGGGCATCACAAGAGTAAAGAGGAAAAAAAATATAAACAACAACAATGCTTGTCTGGAAACTTTATCTCAGGGAAAACAGAATGATTGAACTGACTTCAGTACACAGTTAATAGTTGTTACTTACATACTCCTAGGACCCTTCTGTTTTTAGCTTTATTTGCATGTTTTCATTTTGGTCTTTTGACTTTAAGGAGGTTGTTCTTCATGAGGATCTTTTAATAATTGTTATAATGGGTATGTTCTGTATACTAGTACCCAAATACTTGTGTATATATTCCTCTAGAACCATTAGGAAAGAGTGTTTTGAAAGGACATCAAGAAGGCTTTAGCTGTTTTTGCTCGGAAGGAAGATGGACCAGGCAGTGATTCTTTCATGTATTATGAAATCTTTATCTTTGAAAGTACACCCAAATACTATTTGAGTTACGATGTTCGAAAGATCACAGCTTCCTCCTTGTCAGTTCTCCAAGACTCCAGTTAAGTTACTTCTTCCCAAGAGGAAGATCTAGTCAGTAACCAAGTGGTATTGATTCATATATTTAATGTTACTTACCTAATTGTTTCAAATTTGGTAGAAGTTATTTCTGAGAGCAGAGGTTTTACATATCTTTATTTCTTCGAATTTTAAAAATGTCTCAAATTTTTTCTCATTTCTCTTTCTCTCTTCTTACAAGTAGAATTGCCTGATATGTTTTTGAGAGAGTAGAAATATGGTAATAGTATTATCTGCTTAAGTTTTCTGTTAAAAGACTGTGTTTGGCAATTCTACTCACTCTGGAATCGGACTTCTGAGTTGCATTTTTGAGAAAGAAATATTGTAGAGTAGAATGTATTTGAATTTTATGTTTTGCGAAGAATCATCATTTACGAAAATTGTGCAGGTTTTCCAATATTATTAATAGGGTAAGTTCTTAAAAGGGAGCAGCTGGTGTGTACTTGTCTGTACTGCTTCCCAGAAACCATCATGACTTTCCAAAATCTTTTTCTGAAAGTACCTAGTCACTCCAAAGATTTGCCATACATACTCTCTTGGAGATAAGACAAGTACCAGATTTTTGTTTTGTATAACATATATTGTTTATTTGCTTGTGCACTGAACTACACAGTACTGCATGTTTACTATGTTACTTGAAAGTATTAATTTTTCAACTGCTGGTTAAAAAATGCTACACATCATCTTGCAAACTTATATTTTGTAATATAAAAGGCTTCACTAAACAGAGTTGAATTTCACATTCCATCCTGTGTAGATAAATGTCAATATTATTGATATGAAAAATAAGTTTATTTGTTTTTATGAAAATAAGTTATATTTTTACAGCAGGTAATGAATTTGAAGAAGACCTTGAGATTCTTGAAGAGGCTGCTTTACAGGTATACCACAGCTTTTTATTCCCATTACATACTTCAGCACATAATTACATTGCAACCTTTTGACTGCTATGGAAGAAAATCACTTGTAACGGTTTTACAATAGGAGAGAAACTGGGTTGTTATAAAACAGCTTAAGAAAATCTTACAGAAGTTTAGTATTTGCATTAAATATTTTTTTTAATAAATCTACTTAGAAAAAAAGTTACATAAAATATCAGAGGACCTTAGATGACCAAATACATTTCAAAATATCAGGTGTCTGGCTTAGGTTGCATAATTTAACAAATTTTTAGATGTTACCAAAATTAATCCTCCACATTTCTTTGTAATTGCAGAAATAAAATCACATTTTTCAGTTGAACAGCAACATTTATCAAGTCTCATTATTGTCCGAAATAATATAATTGTAGTTGTTCTATATTAATGATATATTTTATTTGTTGTGCTGGGAGCTAGTGCTGGTTGGTAGCTCCCTAACTATAGCCCCTAATTGATGATACACAGCAAAACAGGAGTTTTCACACTTTGTCTGACTCTGTAATTATTTTCAGAGCAACTGTTTTGAAATTTAGTGGTCACAGTGGCCTTAGATGACAAAATAGGCAACAGACACTGTCTAGGAGGAATAAGATGTTCCTTGTAAGAAATACTTTTTCAGTAATGTGTTCTTGGAACCAGTGTGTTCTGAACCAAAAAGTGAGCTAGGAGTGTGCATGCAAGTAATTGATTCATGGTGTATTTTAGTCTTGTCTGTTAAATATTTTATGCATCTTTCCACCTTCCCTTCTTGCAAAGAAGAGATTTCTTTTGCTTTGTCTCAACCAAAAGTATCTTTTTTGAGAGATCTGTCCTTCTCTGTGTTACATCTCTAGCCTTTTACTTTCTTTTGGAATATACTCATTGGTCACATTTTCAGAACGACTTTATTCATTATTCTTCTGCTCACAGTTAGCAGTTTAAGATACTCTTAACATGGAAGTTCATGTTGCCTGATTCCTTCTTCCAGACATTCTCTCTCAACTCAAGATCATTTAATCTTATTTGACATAAATTACTGTTTTATGGACTGAACTGACTTCTTTTAACTTTCATCTCAGTACTAAGTTTATCCACTCGGCTCCTACTTCAATAGTTTCCAATCCCTAGATGTCTGTGCCAGTTGTGTCGTATTATGGGTAAGTGTCTGCATATAAGATACTGAAAATCTATTTTGTCTGCATTCTTTCATCCCCAACAAAAAACAGGTGTGCAAATCTCACTCTGGCATTCTGGGAAAAGGCTTGGCACTATCTCACTCACCAACCATTTTGGAAGCTCTTGAAGGAAATCTTCCACTGCAGGTACAAAGCAATGAGCAGTCATTTCTGGAGGATTTCATTGCTTGTGTACCAGGATCAAGTGGTGGTCGACTTGCAAGGTAAAAAGTTGGTGTGCTTCATGAATAAATCCTTTAATTTATAGCTGAAATTTTTAAATTTTGCAACAAAATAGAAAATGTTTGGTTATCTGTTAAATTTCAAAACCTGTGTGCTGTTGCTTTTCTGTACAATTACCTGTAGAACTTTGATAGCTGCATCAAATATTAGTTAAGTAAAACTGTTGGACCATATTGTTTCTATTAATATATTAGGTAAAAGCATTTAAGTGTTCAGACCTTCTGCATGCTTTCTTATCTGGAAGTCATGTCTGTACAGAGTAAGAATTTATCTTCTGGAGGCCTGTAAGAGATTCTAAGATTGCTTGTCTTTGTTGTAGGTGGCTTCAGCCAGATTCATATGCTGATCCTCAAAAAACATCACTGCTTTTGAATAAGGATGACATTCGATGTGGTTGGCCAACTGTTATTACAGTACAAACAAAAGACCAGTATGGGGATGTTGTTCATGTTCCTAATATGAAGGTAATTATTGTCATCTTGGCTGTTTTTCATGGTGACTTCTTTTAGTATTTGTTGTAGATGTTCCACAGAATACTCCTGTATAGGGCAGGAAGTGGCATTTTTAAGTTCAGTCTAGTCAGTCTGTCTTACCTCTAAATCCACAAAATTATCAAATTCTACGTTATGCCAACAACATTTCATGTAATTTGTAGCTTGTCTGTAATGATCTACCCGTGTGTAGTTGTGAAAATGATCAGTTGTAGGCGATGTTTGATGATGATTTGTAAGGTGACAAGAATCTATTTTAAAAATTTTAAGCCAGGAAGGAGTATTATACATTTTAAACTGAATAAATGTGATGGGAAAAAAGAATCATAAGCACATTGACGGACCATTTTATGGTCGCTTTTATATTAGCTGAGAACAGCACTAGTCTCTTTTCTTTCTTTTGACAGCTTCAGGTAGGATTAGAAAACCCTTTAAAGCTTTAGACTAAAATCTAAAGGATATGTATAAAAGTTGGCTGCTTGGTTTGAAGTAGCAAAACACTCAAACAAAACAAACTGAACACAATTTTTTTGACGTTGTTTTAATTAGTTAAGTTGTGTCTGCATAAGTCCACTTACTCTGGAGTAGTACAGATATTTTCAAGACTTGCTTTTATTCAAGCCCAGAAGCAAGTAAAGTACCTTATACAAAAGCATAATTTCTGTGGTAGGAACTCTCAAATCTATTCTTTGTATAGATTGTAATAATTGAGAGTTATCTTACAGTGAGCTGTAAACGCATTCATGGCCTGTGAGTCTACAACAGTAACACAGAAACAGTCACAAACACAGCATGAGTGAAATTTAAGTGTGTAATTACCAACTTAACTGTATGACAAAGAAAGTAAAAAAACCTTTTTGAATAGTGATTTTTTTTTTCTCTATCAATCAGGAAAAGGGTATGTCAAAATATACACATCAGAATTGTTGCTGGATTTCTTGTTCGATTACTGGTTTTTGTCATTAATGTATTAAAGTAATAGAAGTCTTAATTCAGTTTAATCATTCTGTTGGACTCAATCAGTGTGAAATGTGCTGATATAACTTACAGTAAATTAAAACAGCACTTGAAATCTGCAGCAATTCAGTGCACTTTATGGCAATTTTAGGAGGACTAGCGAGTAAATTTATTTTCCAGATAGTCTGTTCTTCCTCACAAAACTAAGTACAGCTGACTTGCACTGTGCTGATACAGCAGGGTAGCAGAGCCAGCCAAGATCCAACCTGACCACTGCTGATCCAGATCTAGCAGGCCCTGATGACTTACTCTGGAACTTGTGCACTCAGTTGTAAGGCTCTCTTCTCTACTTTGTGGCATTTTCTGTTATCGAAAACCTTAACCGGGCGTACTGGACTACAGGCTGCTTCCCAGGGATTGCTCTGGGACCATCAGAACTGACACTGGCCCTTCGGATTGTGTACTGAGGCACTTGACTACTTCTGTCCTCTGTTTTTACGTTTTTCAGAGATTCTGTGCGTTGCTTTGCAAAGTGTTAAACATGGACGTGTGAGTTTTTGACACAGCTGAATTTGTAGTCAGTACTCTAGGAGGAAAGGCTGAGAGTTGGATCTGTTCAGCCTGGAGAAGAGAAGGCTGAGAGGGGATCTTATCAATGCTTATAAATAACTCAAGCATGGGTGCCAAGAGTATGGGACCAGACTCTTTTCAGTGGTGCATATTGACAGGATGAGGGACAATAGGCACAGACTGAAGCACAGGAGGTTCTTTCTAAATATGAGGAGAAACTTCTTTACTTCAGTGGTGCCAGAGCACTGGAACAGGCTGCCCAGAGAGGTTGTGGAGTCTCCTTCTCTGGAGACATTCAAATGTCCCTGGACATATCCCTGTGTGATCTGCTCTGGGTGACCCTGCTTTAGCAGGTGGGTTGGACTAGATGATCTCCAGAGGTCTTTTTCAATCCCAGCCACTCTCTGATCTTGATACTCTTTGTCACTGTACCTTATCAGTTCTAAAATAATACGTATGTGTGTGTGTTCTCCTTAAATCATCTTTTGTATTCCATGTCTTATTGCAGGTAGAAGTCAAAGCTATTCCTGTTTCTCAGAAAAAAACATCTTTGCAACAAGAACAAGTAAAAAAAGTGCAACGGATACCTGGGAGTCCCACAACAGCTGCTTCCCCTAGCGGTGATATGACCTTTGGAGGACTTCCTTCACCCAAGCTTGATTCATCTTACGAGCCAATGATAGTAAAAGAAGCTCGATATATTGCTATTACAATGATGAAGGTAAATTACTATCATTTTAGCAATGTAACTGTGAAAATCAGCATCCAAAGTGTGCAAAGGAGAAGGAAAAAAGTGTATTTCAGTATGATCACAAGCTAAAAATGAGTTACTTACAAATGACTTTGATTATATTCAAGTTCAGCAGAAAACTAGGTACATCAAAAGGAGCGATTACCTGAACTGTAAAGCAGTTATGAACTGGATTAGAGTTTAAAAAGTTGTCTTGATTTTGATTACACTGTTTAACAAACTAGTCTGAGGAGAAATGAAAACAGCTCTGTGTATCCAGATAGGGTTGGAGTGTTGCAGGGAATCTATATTAAAAACTATAACTGAAGAACGTAGGAAAAAAATCAGTGCACAGAATAGTAAAAAGGTCATAAAATGATTTGTGTATCAATGAATAAATATTAAGCATCACCTATTGAAATTAGCCATTGTAAAATGGATCAACTTAAGAGACTTTCCCAGAACTGAACAGTTAATATTGATTTGAGTTTATTTTAGCACCTGCAACAAATTTACATATCTGTAGCATATTGACTCAGTTAAGAGATGTAACGTCTATAACTAGCAGTTGGACAACTTAATAAGATGTCATTAATTAGGAGTTAGAGAGGGACAACACTTAGTATAATCAGTAAGGATTTATGGACGTGGAAAATCAGCACACTAGTATCTTTTAGATGGAAAAATTATCAAACTAACATCTTTTAGAGGGTATAAGGTTATTTTCTGTAGGGGATAGTGCTGCAGTAGCTGGATACTGGATATCTGGATACTAGATATTCTGGAGTAATTGATGGTGGAGCATGTTGTATCAGTACTTGATAGAAACATCCGAATATGATTAGAAAGTCCAGCTGCTCACTTCATGATAATTATGACATGTTTGGGGGACTGATACCCAAAACTGTGTGTTGACCTGCAACATATTTACTTTCTTATCCTCACATGGTCTGCAATGAACTACCAGTATTCAAAGGCTTTTGTACAGGCTAAATTACAAGAGATTCAAAGACTAGATTGTGAACAAAGATTTTTGTTAGCAGTAGCTACCTTTATTATCTAAATAACAGCAATTTAAAGAGAAAGCAAAGACACTTTTTTAATGCATGTATATGTGTCTGTGTTTCTCATTCTGTGTCTTGGAATTGGTTTCTGGTTCCCTGATCAGTGCCTCTGGTGAAAGTCAAGTCAGACTAGTGTGTTCTTTGAGAAAATACTCTGCTTTTTTTAATTTGTGACTGTAGTATAATTGATAACTGTTGATTTTTCTGTTTGTTGAATTTAATCTGTTTATAGGCATATGAAAATTATTCTTTTGAAGAACTGCGCTTTGCTTCACCAACACCTAAGAGGTAAACATTAAAAGTTACTTATTAACAGGGCCTGAAATTACCATGTTCCTTTCACTTTTGCTGATACCCAGACTCACAGCCTAGACTGCCAGGTAGTCTTAAGGGTAGAAATGCTACAAGAATCATGTATTATAATTTTTTTTTTAAGTTTAGAGATTCTGTTTAAAATTCTTCATTCTTAATTGTTTTAATAGTGATTCTTTATCTGTATTAGCTTTCCTCTGAACGTCTTCTTTCATCATTTGCTATAAATAAATGTATCACTGGGGGCTATGAGTTCATGATAAGTATGTGTTCAGTACACTGGACAGGGAAAAACGGTATTTAGAGGATCTGACAGAAAAAAAATAAAAGTTTCCAGACTAAGTATTACAGATTATTTTCAATAAGACAATAAGTGTTTAATGATTTCCATTGTTTTCTTTATCCCTAGACCCAGTGAAAATATGTTGATCAGAGTCAATAATGATGGTACATACTGTGCAAACTGGACTCCTGGAGCTGTTGGTCTCTATACCATTCATGTTACTATAGATGGCATTGAAATAGGTAATTAATTTTCACTATACTTAAGCAGAAATCTATAGTATATCCACTTTGTATACTGATAAATATGTCCTGGTGCTCATAAGATTTATTATTAGCAAAACATGTTACCCAAGTTTTAGTTCAGAAGCCTTCTGTCTAATTCCCTCTTATTTTTCAAAAGAAAAGAAGACAACAGCTGTTCTCTCATGGGAATAGAGAAATATGTGGCAAATCATGTATTTAATGTGGTCAGACTACCAGATCAATAGAGTATCTGATTATCTATTCTCAATGTTGGAAGAAGAATCTGTTGTTTCAGCTGAGAGAAAGATAAATGTAGTTAAAGGAGCAGGGCGGGGCGGGGGGAGTGTTGTGGAAAGCAACATACACACAAAATAAAAACCACACTGAAGAACATAAGAGAAGGGGAAGTTGTTCCTGACTGTGCAGAAGTAAATAATGTCTTCTGTGGAGTGTCCTTCTCTGGAGGCATTCAAAACCCCCCTGGATGCCTTCCTTTGTAACCTCATCTGGGTGTTCCTGCTCCGACAGGGGGATTGGACTGGATGATCTTTCGAGGTCCCTTCCGATCTCTAACATTCTGTGATTTTGTGAAAAATTGAGAAAGTGTGGTCTTAAGTGAGACTCTTCCCCAAGTCTCAATTATTTGGACTAATTTTTAAAAGCTTTGAGTTTCTTCCTTGTTGAAAATTTTTTAGTTGTCTTGCTGGTCCTAGGGGCTATACTAGGAGATGATGTAGCACACAATGGTAAGATCCCCCTCTGAAAAAGAGTCTCTGTCTCAAATAGTCTCTTGTTAGTCTTACTGGCGGTATGGTGGAGATGGTAGTGGAGGTTCTGAAGATGTTGCTGTTAACCCCAGATCTCGTAGGAGAGTTGAAGTGAGGTCACCAGCACCAGCAGTTCCTCTTTCCCAATACCAAACAGCAGCTTTTGTAAATAAAAATACACATAATTCATGTGGGATTGGAATGGGTTGCTCAGTTTTGTGTGTTACCAACAGAAGATAAGATTTATAAAAGATTGTTATTAATGTTTATCTTTGTTCCTCAAACAGTGACATTTTCCTTCATAGGAGGTGGCAGTTCACTCAATTTATATTTTTTCCAGTCTGCCATCCCTGGAAATAAACTTTACACTGTAGTTCAGATACAACTGCTGTTATATTTTTACATGGATTCTACCATCCTCATTTATTGTGTAGGGTTAACTTTTAGAAATGCCAGAATACAGTTGTTAACCTTGGTTATTAAACAGATGTGAGTATACTCTATACTTATCTATGCCATTTTTCTTCA